>NC_141540.1:37447500-37620000 GCF_021556685.1 Rattus norvegicus
GTGGGGTCCACTCGAGGCTGACAAGGCAGACTTTTCTCTACAGCAGTCGGTATTATCCCAAAGTATCAAGGCCTCATTCTGAAGTTATTCATATGCCTTATGTCATTACAAAAGGACAAAGACCGCTCCAGGGAAATCACCAAATAGGTCCAAGGAAATCGCCAGTAAAATCCAACCGGTCCTATACCAATGATTTTTGTGGTTTTAATTAAAAAAAAATAGTATAGCAAATAAATGTGTCATTTGAGTTAAAAAAGTGATAGGTAGTTTTTATAACTGTAGCAAACGAACCGTGCCTCAGTGTCACTGACCGTTTTGGGTTAACTCTAGTCGGAAATCATCCTGGCACCATGACTCCATCACGACCAGCTTAGTTTCCCGTTGTATAACTACTGTGTTCAGTTTATATAATACCGACTTGGCCCAGAGCTACATACACTCAACAAAATTTGTAGAACCACTGTTTCGAAGTTGCAGGATGCATCTCTTTGACTGGTCGTGTGACACTGGGGCTAAGACCTTCAGCGCGTTGATGGATCTCAGTATATTTAACTCTTCTCTTTCCTTTCTCTGTAAAGGACTAGCCAGAGCCAAGTCAGTCCCCACCAAGACCTACTCAAATGAAGTTGTCACGCTGTGGTATCGGCCCCCTGACGTGCTTCTTGGTTCCTCGGAGTACTCAACTCAGATCGACATGTGGTAAGTAGAGATGCCGGTGCCGTTTATAGTTTTAAAGGAGTTAGCCGTTAACGGGGCATACTGACAAATACTTATTTATAAAGAGTTAATATGCCTTTGAGCAGTGAGTAAGAATCGAGGCGTGGAAATAAAACTATTTAGATTTAAATATCAAGGCAACGCTAACGACTCCATTAGACTAACCATCTCATTCACACTAGTAGCCTGTGCCTCCATCTCCTCCTTTAAGGAGGTGGGCACAATTGTGATAAAGTCCGGTAGATGCTGTTAAGACTGAATGGGCTAATGCGCAGAGAGCACTTGTGAAAAGAGTATGTGGTACACAGCGATTTCAGACAAGGATTGCGTCAGTGTGGAAAACATACCTACTTAAGTTGGTCAAAAATAATAGAATTTCAAAGACCTTTCTTATGCATTATGATGTCTGTATATGTGTTGCAGATATATGTACGTGTGTGTGTGTGTGTGTGTGTGTGTGTGTGTGTGTGTGTGTGTTTAAGCGCACTCGCCTATACATGCATGTACAAATGGAGGCCAGAGGTCAACAGGAAGCACGCTCAGATACCACTTTTCACTTTAAGGAAAAGTTACTCATTTATTACTTCTCTGAGACAGTCTTTCACTGAGCCTGGATAGGCTAGCTGGCCAGCGAGACCTGGGCCCTACCTGCCTCAGGCCGGTCACGCTTGTGTGCATACAATCTGGACTCAGCCTCTCATGAGTGCTGTAGCCACTGAGCCACCTCCCAGTCAACAGATACCGTGACGCCCTTGTGCCCGGTGCTGACGTCAGCGTTGCCCATAGGATAAATTACATTTACTGCCTATAGGATAAACTACATTTACTGCCTATAGGATAAATTCCATTTACTGCCTATAGGATAAATTCCATTTCCTTTATCCAGTAGTTACAGAGTTTCATAGACGTCTATAAACTTCCTTTTCCAACTCAACTCAGCCTATTTCTTAATACAGATCTTGTCTTTTAGCAGCGTTGCTCTCCTCGCTGTTCTTCAAAACAAGCCTGACTGGGCTCACCACGGTCTGCCCACTAGGCTCTCCTTTGTCCCTGCAGGCTCGTGTTTGACAGTTCCCCGGGGCTGGCCATCAGTGCCTTCCTGGGCATGCCCTGGCAGTCAGAGGCAGCTCTTTCTGAATCATGGCTGTGTTCATTATGTTTGTACTCCTCGTGTCTTGATAAGTTAGTGCTCGTTTCTGCTACTGTCTTGAGCAATTACATAGAGTTTCATTTGTAGGACTTTTCCCCTTAAGTTCTGATAAGATGTCTAAGATAAAGTTTATAATTTTAACTAGTCTAATTGTGTGGTTTTGAGATAGTAAGTTTGTTACATTATTGTACAACTATCGCTGCCATCCATCTTTTTAGAACTTCAAGGCTTTTTACTCTCTTAAATTTTTTTTAAAAACTGAGATTTTACCTGTTAGGCAAACCATTCTACTGTTTTCATTTGGTCCTGGGAATCAGGACACTACTGCTTGTCTCTGAGTTTACCTGTCCCAAGCAGCTCATGCAAGTGAGGTCCTGCTGTATCTGTTTGTCAGTCAGTCACTGACGGGCTTACTCAGCCTTTCTCGGTTACCATGGCGTCGTTACGGTCCGTCAGCACTGCGTGTAGTTAAGTTTCCTTGGTCGTTGAGCGTGCACACCTCGCTTTGTTTACTTGTTCAGCAATGGGGACACGTGAGCCTCTTCTCTCACCACTGTAAGCGGTGCTTCCTTGACGGGTGGACAGTGTTTCGCCTGGTTAGTTTCTCGTGCTTAATACCCAAAACGAAGATTGCAGGCCATAGCAATTATATTTCAAAATGTCTGAGGGATTATCGTATTTCCTATAACAACATGCCATTTCATTTTCCCTGTGCTGTTTTCAGTTTTCTCTACTTCTACTGGCTGTGAGCTCTTATGGACGACTGTGTCGCAACCTTGCATATATCCTGTAGTTCCTAGATGGTGATGCCTGTCCCTTGTCCCCTCTCCCTCCCTTACACACAGTCCCCAGTGACAGCACTCTGCTGTAGTAACTGCTTCCTGCATCAGTCATGAATCACTCATTCCCTTCTCTCTGAGCAAATCATTCATTCCCTTCTCTCTGAGTGAATCATTCATTCCCTTCTCTCTAAGTGAATCACTCATTCACTTCTCTATAAATGAATTACTCATTCACTTCTCTCTGAATCATTCATTCCCTTCTCTCTAAGCAAATCACTCATTCCCCTCTCTCTGAGTGAATCATTCATTCCCTTCTCTCTAAGTGGATCACTCATTCACTTCTCTCTGAGTGAATCACTCATTCCCTTCTCTCTGTGCTGCCGTAGCCACCATTACTTCCCAGTTTACCACAGTGATAGTTAGCACTCCATTACTAGTAAGTGTTGTTTTATTTTTTGAGAGTCCTACATAAAAGAAGTCTAGAGGTTTTAAGTGGGGAAAAAGGATTAGTAATGTATAAATTGAGACTGTAAATTTAATAAATTCATTGGATTCAAAAGTATCTTCACAGAAGATTTTCTGGGAGCCCAAAAATTTTTCAGAAAGGCAATCTTGAGAAAACATATCTTCTGCTACCCAATGTGTAAATGGACTGATTTTTTTTCTCTCTCTTTTTTTAAATGATGTATTTTGAAGGGGAGTTGGCTGCATTTTCTTTGAAATGGCTTCTGGAAGACCACTGTTTCCAGGGTCAACTGTGGAAGATGAACTGCACTTAATATTTCGACTACTAGGTAGGAGAGAAGTCTTCTCCCTGTGATTCACACCTGCAGTTGCCTGGTTAACTTAGGACTGTGTCTGTAAGGCGTCCGTACACATGCGTCCCATAGCTGTCACCATAAGAACCGCAGTTGGCTTAGATGCTACAAGGGGAGATTTTTTCCAAGGTGACTCATTTAGCTTCATTTCATAAAGATTTCATGAAAGATTTGACCTTAGACATATTATTAACAACTCTTCCTAGTGTAGGTGATGTCCTATGGATAGAAAGGGGATTTTATCATATTTAAGATATATTTGAATGGGCCCCAATCCACATGTATGTATGTAGTGTCCCTAAGTGTATACACACATACAATATTTTAATTTCAATTGAAAAGTTAAATCATTTAATAAGAGCATCATGTTTTTTAGGACAGTTCTTATGCCTGTTGATAGGTGTTTGCACACATATAATTTAAATGCTTATCATGAATTTATTCTTTTAATTCAGGAACTCCATCTCAGGAAACTTGGCCAGGTGTTTCTTCAAATGATGAATTCAAGAACTACAACTTCCCAAAATATAAGCCACAACCTCTAATTAATCATGCACCCAGGTATTTTTTTTTCTTTTTAAGTGGGAAGGGCCAGGCCCACGGGACTCGTCTTGTTTGGTGTCCTTGCACAGGAAGGGCTCGGGACTGATACAGGGCAGCTTTTCATTACTGTGCAATGTAACTTCAGTCAGCCTACCCCTTCCTTTGACATAGTAACAGCTTACCCCTTCCTTTGACATAGTAATTTTATAAATCAGCGGCCAAGAATCACCAAAACATTCGAATAGAATTGAGCTGTGAAGAGAATACAGAATGCACATATCGGAATTCTAGAGCTTACGTGGATAGATCCACAGAGGCCAAGACAGCACTGCTGCCTGGCGGCCGTTGGCTGCGTCCCTGAGCTCATTTCTGTTACTGAAGTTTCCCTAACTCAATGCTGTACAGTAGCCATTGCTTAGCAGGCTGTGTTTATATAATTTTGTTGATGGCTTGTGTCTACTTTGAACCCCATTAATATATGTTGGGATCACTGTTGCAATGTTTTTACCTCTATGCTAGGACAGCGATATTCCGGTGAGCCTGCCAACATTGGCACACCAAATACTTGTACCCTTGTAGCCTGTTTAAACTTCCCCTGAGTAGAGCTTACTTTGGGGATAGAGTGCTAACTTCAAACGTTCTACAGTGTTAGTAATTTTTCTTAAATATTGAAATTTCGAGCGGCAGTCCGTTCATGATTTGTCCTGAAGCAAATGACAAGATGAGCTTTTTAGGGCTGAAACAGATCTGGGTCTTTGAAAGCAGTAAAGATGGCTATTTTAGGGCACTTGGATTTGGTAAATGGAAGCATTTGGAAAATAATTTTATCCGAAAAGTTTCTATCATAAAAGAATAAATGGACACTTGTTTTGGTTTATCTTTTGTTTCTAGGTTAGATTCTGAAGGAATTGAGTTGATAACAAAGTTTCTTCAGGTAAGCCACGTCTTATTTTGTGACGCTAAATGGATCATTAAGTGTCTCTTCCCTCAGGAAAATAGAATCAGTTGTACTCCCTCAAATACTGTTAGCGACAATGGGATGGTTACGGTCTTTCGAGGCTGCTTCAGCCAGCTCACAGTCTCGTTCTTTGCGGCTGTTTCTCCGTCCTCTGCTCCCTAGTGCTTGCTGCCTTGCGGCATGCTGCCCTTTCAAGTAGCGCTCCGGTTTCCCCAGAGCAGGCAGAAGAGATGGCAGGGCGGGACTTGCCACATTAACTCCCCTACATCCCAAAAGCATAGGCTTTTCCCAAGTCTCCTTGGCCAGAACATTCACTGTAGAAACAGAACAACACAAAGAGAGTCTGGGAATTGGGGAATTAGCCTCAACCTGCAACAGTCATGGTTCGTGATTTATCTGTTGGAGCTGGAAGCATGAACATCTTGAATTTGCAAATCTAGGTTGTGTCATTTAGGAGACTTGCAGTGGGCTTTATCTGTTGAGATCGTTGGGCCTAAAGGCACTAACTGGGCGTGCTCTGTCAGTACACCGCAGTTCACAAAGGAAAAGAGCACTAATGATTGAATACTTCAGGAAAATACAAGGAATCTAATTTTTATGAGGAGGCTGAGCTAGGAAGTGTGGAATTGAGATCGAATTATCTTCATGCTTTGAGTGTGTTGGGAGGACTCTAAAGTGATGTTAAAAAATTGTCAAGTAATCAAGAACTTTGTTAAGTAGTTCTAAGTACTAATTTATCCTTCTTCAACTTTTTACGGTAATTAGACAGAAGGTTAATGAAATGGCTTTTTGCTTTTTCACAGTATGAATCTAAGAAAAGGGCTCCAGCAGAAGAGGCCATGAAACATGTGTACTTCCGAAGTCTAGGGCCGAGAATACATGCTTTACCAGAAAGTAAGAAGCCTCGAGTTCGTTCCTTCTACTCATTTGTCTAGGAGTGAGCATCGGGAGGTTTATAGAGTTTAAAAAGAGGTGGTTGTTGATTTTTATACCTAAGATTTTTAGTCCTTTTTTTTTTTAAATCAAATCATAATTTTTCCAAGGAAGTTTTTCTTGACTGGTTTTTCTTGTTCATGTCTTGTAATATTGAGTATATATATATTGTCTCTACTCAGTGAGAAATGAGTCATATTTGAGTGTGAGTCATTAATCTTCCTTGATTTAAATCAATATGCTGGCACCATCATCCTCAGCCCTAGTGTGGCTCAATTTCTTTGTTAAAAGTGGATTTCTAGATTGGATGGGTGGGCGCCATGCTTGCTGTGCAGTGCAGACCTGGTTCGGGTCCCCAGGCCCCTGTAAAAGCACTGTGGAGATTAAGGACGAACAGTCACTAAGCAGATGCTTCCCAGGTGAAAGTGATTTCCTTCCTGAGGAGATACAAAGAAAGTCCCCCTTTCTTGCAATTGCTCTGGTGACATTGTCCCTACGAAGTTAGTGAGTCTGTTATCAAAATCACCAGAGTAGAAAACTCCCCAGGCCTGAGGTAGCTATTTAATTTTGTCCATCCTGTCTTAAAGTAGTCCAGTGTTTAAAGTGGGCTGAGCAGGGAAGGAGGACAGCGTTTGGGAAGTCAGCTGTGAGGGCCATTCCTCAGTTCCCATTCCCTTTCACTAGGTAGTCCTTGTTAACCGAGGGTCATGGAACAGTCAGCAGCAAAGCCCATCAGAAAATCCACAGGACTTCTCCCATAGAGTTTGGCTTTCTGTCTAGAACATGGGGACAAATGGGCAATCTTTCCATGGGGCTATAACTTTTGGGGGCACAGTATGGATGTTTGATGTTGAATAATCGTTTTGTGCTTTTTGAATAATTATGGTTGGTCTAGATTTGTCATTAATATCTGGTGATTTCTGTCTGTTCATTTCAGGCGTATCAATATTCAGTTTGAAAGAGATTCAGTTGCAAAAGGACCCGGGTTTTCGAAATTCTTCCTATCCAGAGACAGGTGTGTTTGTCATAAACCATTTCACATGTCGATCATGAATTTTTTTTCGTGGAGCCAAGCTTTGGGTTTATAAATCGATCAGTAAAATTATTGATGTAAAAAAAAAAACCAACAATGTACAGTGCATCCCAAAACTCTGTATTTTTAGAATTGCATATACTTGCTGTTCTGTACAATGTGGGCAGCGCAGTAAATCTTCAGAGAGAAATGTGATTCAGTCAAGTCAGGGATCCTGCGAGCTGCAGATGGCACAGAGACCTTTCACAAGTGACCTGGCTTGACCACTGCACACGCCATCCCTGGTACCCGAGGCAGAAGACACGGCTTGTGCTTACCTAGCCATCCGCTTCGTCACTCGGAAGCCTAGAAGCTGTAGACTGACCCCGTCAACACAAAGGCCCTTTAAGACAGTGCCGACCACTCTTACCGTGGAATAGTAGCGTTTGCTGGTGGGAATGTTAGCCTCCTAGAGTCACCAAATACTGTATGTGGGATAATCACTGAGCCTTGAACTGCCTCATGAAATGACTTTATATTTTAGGACATGGGAAGAACAGAAGACAGAGCATGCTCTTTTAAGTCTGGTAGCTTGGTCTCAAGCCCAGCCCCAGCCTTTCTTACCAGCCATGGACTCAGAGCTGAAGGCAGTCATTTCTTGTGCTGGACTTGGGATCTCCGTGTGTCTGCACTGTCCTCTTCCCAGTGGAGTCTTTTTATTTCAGACCTACAGATTGTTTTTATATTTCTTGTCACAGTGTGACAATTTTTTTTTTTTTTGTACAGTTGGTTTTAAGGTCTTCTCTGCCTGTAGAGCCAGGAGGTTACAGCTCTCAATGTAACTGTGGCTGCAGATTTGTGCAGGACTGAGAAACACAGTGCATTATTTATTGTGGAATCATTGCTGCTAAATAACTACTGTCTGTTTATTTAACACAACAGTTGAATGCCTGAAGAAGTTGCAGTGGCTTTATTAGATGTGAACGCATCTGTTTCTCCTCACAAATTGTTTGACTGCTGCATTTCGTTGTTGTTTTGTTTTGTTTGTTTGTTTGTTTTTAAAAAAAAATTAAACTGCAGTGTTTCCTGGAATGTATATTTAGCTTTGCTTAGCAGTAAAATAAGTGAGCCATCGTGAACACTCGAAGTTCGTGCTACTTATAATTTCTTAGGAGCATTGGCCAATAGAGTAGCTGAGAGAGGGACAGCACCGTGTGTTTGGGAAGCGTGTAATGTGAGGGGCTGAGCCAAGCAAATGAATAGCAGCCATTTTGGGTTCCCACATCAGACACCAATCAACTAAGAACACCAAGTTATCCATTTTTACCTATTCCTCACCTGAGAGATGTCTACTGCCTCTTCGTATGCCTACACTTGATTAACTTTTACACTGTGCTTTCAGTTAACATTTAACCGTAGAGGTCATTCAAACAGGAAAAGCCTTGCTGCTGTTTGTCTGAAGCACGTTTCTTTTCCTAGATACTACTTCATTTTGAGGAACAGTTTCTTTCACTTGGGGGCTGTGTATGTTTCAAATAACGTTCACTTGGAATAACCAGCTGAAAGCTGGACTCTGTCTTTAAATGGAGCCATGATGAATTAGAAATGAGAAATAAGAGCCCAGAGGACTGCCTTAGCATTGTGGGTATTATCTGCTCATCAGAGACACTAACAGTGTAACTTGAATTATGCATGTCCTTGACCATCACAGACACTCGGTGTTGGTAACCGTGTCTTAGGCATTCGTGTTCATCGTTAAGGACTATTGGTTAGTGCATCTTACAACTAGAAATCTTAATTGGTATACTTTGAAATGGTCATGTAAGTTTTTGCCTTATATCATGAAAATAGTTATAACTTAATTTTTGTCCTGCCATTCACTGTAAAACATTCAGGGTCCTCTCATTTCTGTTCAGGAAATCCTGTAGTTTATTGTTTGTTATTTAACAGTATTAAAGTGAGTTTTTGTATATTTTCATTTTAACTTTATTTGTGAATAGTGATTGTGGCATGTTTGGGGATGTTATTTTAATATTTCACAATACTGAAATTTTAATTTTTTTTTTTAAAAAAAGAAAGTTCTGGAAGAAACAGATTCATGTGTAACAGTGAATATTGGACCACTGCTGCTTTTCACGATTGTCAGCTGGTTTTATGTTAAGCCCCGTAGCCTAACTGCTGTTATTTCTAACTGACAGACATGTATTAATATTGTACTTTGAAGGTTATAAATATTATGTGAAAATTCCTTCCTTCGTTTTGAAATTTATAATAACTAAATCTCTGTGTTATATAAAATGTGATCTTTGTGGAGTCACCGTTCTTTCTTGGGGAAGAAAGCCGTGCACACCGGGGCCATTTTCCTTTTGTGGTATCCCTATAGAGTGAGAAGACGTCACTGCTGAAGGTGACAGCCGCCTCGCTCTTGCCCACCCTCCGGTTAGTCTCTCGTGATCTCCCGAGATAGAATTCTTTACTGGTGGAGTATCAGATTTGTCCGTTTGATTTGCAAACCGGCCTCAGCTGTCAGTGAGCTTGATTCTCGCGTATAAAAGCTTATAAAAAGTAAGGGGGCATGATTTAGAATTCTTTCTAGGGGTCCACGGACTTTAAGAAATTCAGCAAACAAATAGGCACGCATAGGTTGCTTTTGTCTGTTAACATTTCAGCCCTATCCTGATCCTGGAAACTGCAGAGAAGAGACTTAAAACTCGGAAAGACTGAACCTGGAATTCTCACAAGCCCCTTAAACTGACAAGGCCTCCGAAGGTAAGAGGTGCTACGTCACGCAGCGTGTCCAGGGTCCTATGTTACCAGCTGAACTTGAAAGAATATTTACGTTATAATCCATCTTTCAGACTCATGACTGTCCATGTTGGCTTTTCTTTATGCCTTTATGGTATTAACGACATGACGGTTACATTATTTATTTCCAGACGTTGAACTCACTAAAATATTCCATTTCTCCCTCCCAGCTTCTCATAACTATTAATTTACTCTCTGTATCTGTGAAGTTTCCTATTCTAGATATTTTCTGTCCTGGCAACCGTACCATATTTATATTTTACGTTTGGTTTATTTCTTTCAAGGCAATATCTTCAGAGTTTCTCTTCATGGCTGACTGACGTTCCCTTGTGACTGAACAGTGTACATGCTGTTGCGGTGAGCATTGGTGAACACACATGCTTGAGTTCCTGTCTCTATCTCTTTGGAGTGTGTGCATTAGAAGTAAAACTGCTGGTCAGACCTCACCAGCAGCTGCTCTATTAAATTCCTGGTAACGTGGGAGAGAGAATTCTTCATCCTTCAATACTCAGTCTTGTCAGTACCATCATCATGTCCCTTCTGACAGGCGCACACCGAAGGCCGCATTGACATTTACTCATGATTACCTACCTCAAGTGTCTTTTGTTTGTTTGGGTTTTGTTTTGTTTTTTTGCCTTTTGTAGACCTGCTTTAAAGAAAAGTTCTTCACGGAAAAATGTTGCCAGTTTTAATAACAGAGTCGCTTTGTTGAATTGTAGGGATTCTCTGTGGATTCCCAGTCTGCCCTTACAAAGCACATGATTTTCAGTACTTCCTCCTGCTCTCTGGTGACCTTTCACTTGCTCGTGGGAGCGAGGCCGAAGTGTCAGTGTCACTTCTCACTCACCTATTCCGTTGCTGACCTTTCACTTGCTCGTGGGAGCGAGGCCGAAGTGTCAGTGTCACTTCTCACTCACCTATTCCGTTGCCAGTGCCTTTGGTGTCAGATTTTACAAACCTATTGTCAGTTTTCTAAGACTGCAACTATCTGAAGTTTTATCTGCAAGTTCGGTTCATACAAATCCAGCTTCATTCTTTTGAATGTAAACAGTCGTTTTTCCATCACCACCATTTCTTGAGGAGGTGCCCACATTGAATGATCCTCACAACCTTATCAAAAACCAGTTTGCAGTAAATGCAAGGGTTTATTTCTGGACCCTCTGTTCTACTCCATCAATCCATACATCTATAGTCTGGCCATTCCAATTTTACCACAGGTCTTTTTTTTTTTTTTTCCTCAGTATAGCTTTTGGGACAGGGGACAAATTTTGAAATGAGGAAATACGAGTTATCCAATAGATATGTCCAGCCTTTTGACAGTTATATATAAAATGAACTACAAACAGAATCTCACAAGGTTTTAGTTGCTCAGGATTCTGGGTTGGGTTATAGTCGTAGCCATCCTTGGTCCCATGCAGCAGGCAGGCTGCAGGTTGGGTGTTTTGAGAGCTTGAGGTTACCTAGCATCCCCCGAACCTCTCCAGGTGAGTTTAGAAGAAGACAAACAATAGGCCCACATCGGCATCTCAGTGAGGATTGCACTGAGCTTAAGTCCCGTCCCCAAAGGTGGGCACTGCTCTCTCAACGTTTTTCCTGGTCCACAAGTTCGAGGTGTTCTCTGTTTATTTAGGTTGTCTTTAATGCTCTCAGCAATGGTCAGTAGTTTTTAATGTAAAAGTATTCCCCCTCCATGGTTGAATTTACTTCTCAGTATTTATTGCTGCCGGTGTAGGTGCGATAGCTTTCTTAGTTTCTGTTTGATTTTTCTTTTCATTGCTAGTGCTTGGAAATACAGATAATTTTGTTTTGTTTTGATTTTGTAACTTCCAACTTTGTTGACTTTTTTGCCTTTTTAAAGGTTTGTTGCTGTTGTCCATTCTTTACCTCTACGTACAAAATTACATCATCTGTAGGAAGAAATAGCTTGACTTTTTCATTTATAATTTGGATGCCTTTTCTTTCTTCTCTGTTCCTTTTTTTCCCCTTCATAATTGGTCCTTTAGAGCTCCAGTGTTACTGAGCAGTGAATGAAGGCCAGTAACTTGTGTTCCTGGTCTTGGGAAAAGCTTTCAGCCGTCCGTCTGTCCGTCCACCCGTCCACCACCCCTGTAACTAGGTGGGTGTGCATTCAGCCCTTATGTTTAAGGAGCTTCCTTCTCCCTAGTTTCCTGCGAGCTTTTACCAGGAGGTTACTGGTCGGTCGGCTTTATAGTTGAAAACGTTCTCGCAGTCGTTTGTGATGGCCGTGCTGTTTTCTTCACTCATTACCTTGATTGATTTTTTGTGTTACATCAGCATTTCGTTCCTGGAAAGAATCCCACTCGCGATGAAGGAAAGTTTAAGCATCCTTTTATGAAAACATTTGGGACCAAACGTGTCTCAGATTTCAAAGGGGTTTTTTTGCCCCCAGTTTGGAATATTTATTTGCCTGTGGTAATTGAACATCCCCGCTTCAAAACAATAAATCTGAAATGCTGCAAAACAATCTAAAAATGTTTTGATCATTGTTACTCTAAAAGTTTCAGGTGCCAACACCCTTTAGGTTTTATATCAGGGACGCTTAAGTTGTCATTCTTTAAACACGCTCTCCAATTTGCTAGTATTGAGAATTTTTGCCTGTATTTATAACGGGTCTGGCCTGCACTCTGCTTGCAGCATCTGTCTCCATTTAGTGTTAGCATTGCTGGCACCTGAGGTGAGTGAAGGAGTGTTCGCCCCCTTCAGTTATGTGAAGTGACTTAAGATGGCTTAGTTCTCCTAATCCCATGCTGCTTTGCATCTAGCTGTTTTTTATAGTAGGCCATCTTGATGCCTTTCCTTCCTTTCTTTGTGTGTGTGTGTGTGTGTGTGTGTGTGTGTGTGTGTGTAGTTGTTTTGATAATATATATTACAAATATTAATTATTTTGAGTTTGTGTTGTCTTAAGAGTTAAGAGTTGTGTTATCCCCTAATGTCATCCCCTTTTATTATTCTGTCGGTGACTCTAGTTCTTAAATTTTAATCTAGATTCTTAATTCTTTCTTTGTTTTACATGTTCATTTGTATCAAAATGTTAAGTGGCAATACAAACTCACAAACTTGGTAGAATTAAAAAATTTTAATGTGTTCCTACACACGACGAAATGCGTATTTTCCTTCTGGAATGTTTTCTAATGCTAAGTTCAGACCCTGGGCCTCAGGTAGAAGGTTTGTTAGTCGAGAGTTTAGTTTCCACTTCTGACCTAAGAAAACTACTGACATCCGTCCATCCAAAACAAGAAGAATATAAGTAAATTACTGATTAAAAAACTACTTCGATGTGAAAAGAATATGAGTTGACCTACACGTGTAACTATATTTTAATAAACTTGATATTTTATTGAAAAAAAAAAAAGAGTTGACCTACGATGGTTGGAAGGCCTTTTCAAACTTTCCAGCTTCTCTCTAAGAGGCCAGGCTTTTCCTAATCTATTGGAAAACTAACATTCTTTTAAAGCTATCACTTGACAGACTAACATGTACTCTTGTGAGAAAGACAGGCAGACAGTTCTTTCACAGCAGTGGCTGTGCTGTCCCTACTGCGGTGCAGATACAGGATTGCCTGGGATACTGAAAGATGCTTCACTGGGCTGTGGACAGGACAGACAGACTTGTCTCCCTCAGACTGAATTCCTAGAACAGTGCTAGTGAAGCATTTCAAGTGCTCCAGCCCCTTTGGCAGCTGTAGTGACAGTTCTTAGTTAGGTCTTCCAGTCCCCCTACCCCCTGGGCTATTACATAATGATTCAATGAAAGGGCGGGGGTGTGGGCTATAGGGTCATTGTGGAATGGTGCTCATGCTTCTTTTGTTTTTATCTGGAAACACTGGAACTCGTTAGAAAGATTGCCTTGGAAGCATTCCAGCCATTTGGCTCTTCCAGACCCCAGCCAGCCAATCTTTCAGGACTTAGCTATCTGGGGACCCCTCCCCATCTTTCTGAGCTTATGCTTTATTGCTACTAATTATTCTATGTTGCTTTCTCGTACGATTTACTCACCCCGGTGTCTTCTTCTCTTGCCTACGCTTGAGTCTCCGCTCTTTCTTCTGGAAGTCCTTCTCTGTACCCTACCCTACTACAGATTGGTTTATGGGCCCTCCAGTTTTACTTCCCTGATGTCTGTTGTCCATGTACTTCAAAATATAAAAATACTTAATCATTTTTTATCATCACTCAATAACCCATAAGCCCTGTGAAGAAAAGGATTACTATGTCTTGGACTAGATAAGAAATAGTATTTGTTGATTAAGACACACGAAATCCTTGTTTGTAAGTAAAACTTACCACTTACATAACTTGGCCTTGTCTCCTTTCTTTGAACTAGAGATTAATGCAATCAGGAAACCTAAGAACTAACTCATAATCAAGTTGTTCTACCTCTACACACACACACACACACACACACACACACACACACACACACACATAGAGATCTCACATAGGACTAGGAATAAAGTCAGTACAGAAGTCCAGGCAGAACAGTCTATAATTACTGGGAGTCTCCTAGGCAACAGTGGTGTGTGCTTGGTATGGTGTAAAGACATAGACTACTAGTTCTTAAACTTAAAAGACTTATCTTTTAAGCATATTGACCAACATCATGGCCTCTTCAATCAAAGTATAATTTTAAAAACTGACCAGCTGTTTCTTTGAGTCAGTTATTTAACTAGAGTTGGTCTCAGTTCCCTTTTGTAAAATGATGTATATTAGTCCTTCCTTCGCAGGGCTCTTCCCTCACAGGGCTTGGACTTGGAGCTCTGGACTCCAGCTGTTTCTTTGAATCAGTTACTGAAGTACCATTGGTCTCAGTTCCCTTACTTGTAAAATGGTGTATATTAGTCCTTCCTTCGCAGGGCTGTGTGAGTTCTCTGGACTTGGAGCGTGGAGCAGTGCTGCACACTTGTGAAGTAGTGTAGAAATAGTTCCTATCAGTAACTGAACCTGTCACGTGATGGGATGAAAATGGGGCTTAGGTTCCACGGTCATTTAGAAGAAGGTACCAGAACTCAGTGGCAGTTCCGTATTGGGCGCCAAACAAGGGAGTTCTGATGCAGAGATGCCATGCCTGAAGGTTTAAACAAAGGGCACAGGACCACACGTGGCCTTGCATCTCCTTGGGTAGAAGCAATGTTTCTGCAGTGCTTCCTGGAAACACGGTTGGTTTTCAAATGCTTCTTCAGTAAGTGAATAATTCCCTACCACACCTACAAATATGTTATAGCTTATATAGCTATGGATGTACCCCTTTTAAAATTGTACTGACAGTTAACATCAGTCTGGGTCTCTGCTTATCTGCTATTTCTTCCTTCCTACACACACACACACACACACACACACACACACACACACACACACACACGTCTTCTGAACCAAACCACCTGTTGACTGCACTGAGCTCATTGGAAGTAAAACAAAGAAGAATAACCTTTGCCAACAAGTCTGTAGTTCATATGTCCTTGTGTCAACAAAATGGCTAAAAGGAAAAAATTAGTTTCTCCCCTTTTCATTTTCTTGCCTCAGTATAGAGCAAATGACTGAACTTGGGTAGTGGTGGCAGTAGTGTGTGTGTGTGTGTGTGTGTGTGTGTGTGTGTGTGTGTGTGTGGTGCACAGACACAGAGACTAGATGACATCAGCTGCCCCACTCAGCACTCTGCCTTACTTCTTTTTGAGACCTAGGCTTCTCCATTTCGTCTAGACTGGTGACCTGCCGGCCTCGGGCTTGTCCCTAAGCCTCACAGTGCTGGACTTAGAGACCCATGCACAGTTATGCCCAACATGGGTGCTGGGGTCCTTCTGCTCCCTTACACACCAAGCAGCCACATGTCTTAAGATCAGGAAACCATCTGAAATCCATTTTACTATTCTCCCAATTCAACCTCAGTGGCAAGGAGTGTGTGTGTGTGTGTGTGTGTGTGTGTGTGTGTGTGTGTGTGTGTGGTGTACTGGGCTTTAGAGTCTCACACATGCTAGGCAAGCACTCCTCTACTGCACTATAATCCTTATGCACACAGAAAGCATTCAATGTGCCATGTACAGAGATAGGATTCTGTATTTATCCACCTTGTTAACGCAGAAGGAGCCATGTTGGAGTCACTGTAAGTAAATGGAAATGAACAAACCCACTTGCCTCTTAGCACTTTTTTTATTACAAAGTATTTATTCAACAAAACAATATGACAGTAAAAAAACGACACCCATGTGGCAGCGGAGGAAGCTTCTCAGCTGTAGGGAAGCTGCGCAGGGACTGAGTTCAGCTTCCACAGTGAGGTTCTAGAGCTCCAACGGCAGCTGCAGCAGCTGAACACTGATTAAGCAAGCATAAGAGCCGGGGATGCTTTTTGCAGCCTATTTTCTGGCTAAATTAATCCTGTTAAAAACACAGAAGACGGCGAAGCTGTTATTCTCCATCTTCAGTTCTCCCTTGAGTATTTGGACTCACCAAGAATGACACAGTGTATCTAGAATACAGGATAATCACAGTAATTGGAGGACAAGGAAACAGCAGGCAGACTTACAGTCACATGAACATTTCCAGCCAGCATTTATAGTTTAAAAGTCTACAAAAAGTCATTCTGTTGAGATTCCTGCACACTCCTTGTTCCTTCCTAAGAATCTTGCATATCAAACGCACCCTCATCAAGCAATTTTCAGCACTCCAGCCTGATGTTTCCGTAGGTGTTGAACCACTCCCACTCTACCCTCAGTGAATGCTGTGGCCCCAGGCCGCTCCCTGCCTCTCACCTGGTTCTGTGGGCCTGTCTTGACTGGAGAACAGCGGAAGCACGCCCTCTGAAAGCCCCTCCCAGCTCTGACACTGCGTTCAGTAATTATAGTCCCCTGAACCAGATCCTTTTTATTTTAGTACACATTTATTCTTTGCCATGAGGGAGTGGCAGGGTGTCTATTTATGGGCTTGGAGCTGTCTTCATGGCCTTACAGTCAGAGGCTTTTTCTCTCCTCTTAGTAAGCACACACCCCTTAGAAAGATAGTCCCATTCCGGTACTAAGTCTCAATTTGTAAGTATCTAAACATAATTTTAATTGTTTAAAATTCAGATTTTTTTTGCATAAACTTTTTTTTTTAGCCCCCTTATGATCTGTTATTTATCTATTCTGTTGAGGCACATTTCAAATTGTACTTTGGTTTTTGTTTTTGTTTTTTTTTACTACTTGTGGATAAGTAGTGTTTCAGCTCACCTGATCTTAAATTGAAAGCACTTTGAGTCCATAGTCTTACATCAGGACTTCCCCTTAAGCACAAATGTGCTGCTACCTTCTGGGTTTTACCAGATGAGGGCCTGCCACCTTCACAGCCCTGACCCACGGCACATGAAGCCTTCCCTGCAGAGCATCCGAGGAGCTGCTGCCTCGGATTCAGAGTGAGATTCCTGAAGAGTTTTCCTTTATCGGATTGCCTTCCTTCTCGCCACCAATTGAATACAGAAAGCAGTGTCTCTCGGGCGCTCATCTTGAGAAGCAAGGCTTTCAGTTCCTCCAGATCTTAGTAACGCATTTTGCTTTAATCCACCAAAAATTACCTATACATAGGAAGTATATCTACAGAAAGCTGGTATTATATAATCGTTTCTTTGTTTGAATTCGCCATCTGTGAGCATCTCTCCAAAACATTCTTAGTTTGTCTCCCAGCCCCCTCTTTGGGAGAGGCAGGGAGACAGATTCCTGGGGTTTGTACCCACTGCCTCAGCACATGCAGGGCACACATTCTACTGAGCTAAGTCCTCAGCCCTACAACATTAGGTTTTAAATATTAATTGCCGTGCCAGGAATCTTAAGAAACCTTAACTCCCAGCAGTGATAAGATCCCAGATGGCTGTGGTTGTAGGAAATGAAGAAGGCAGGGCTAGTCTTTTAAAATTAAACACAAACCTGGGAAGTCCCCTTGAGAGTTTGGCTGGCATGGACTTAACATAGCCTTAGCAGCCCAGACTTCTGCCGGGGGGTTAGAAAGGCCTCTATAGATGACTAAGCCACTGGCCTCTCAAAGTTCTCCTTTTAAAAAATGCACTTTGGAACATGTTCTTTAAAGAATGTTTATTGTCTAAATATGGCTTCGTTCATTCTTATAAAAACATTACTTGGACATTGTATTTACTGGATTTCAGTTCAAAAGAAGTCCTAAGGCAGTTCTTAGTGATAGAAGTACACTTTGATGGTGTCTACGTGAGAAAATAGCACTCTACTGAGAGCTGTTTGATGCCAATGCGTCCTTCAAACATTTCCTCTCAATACTAGAAATACACAAGTTCATGTACATAAAACTAAATGCAAAGGAAGGCACAGCTGGTTATACCGTGTATACAAGCAGAGCTCAGCATATGTAGATTTAAAGCGATAGAAAGCTTCACAGCCTTATTAGTTACACTGAAAACATTAAGAAAGGCTCCTCACTGTCAGTGTTCAACACTCCAGAGCTAACAGGATAAAAAACAAACATTAAAATCCACTTGATGCAAAACAGACTTCCATAGAGAGCTGAATATATATATATATATATATATATATATATATATATATATATATATAAAACCGTCTTTTAAAATGGTGACATACATCTAGATTATCCGTGTTATGAAAAGTGCAAACCAAATTGACCGGGTTTCACGACGTCCTTCTCATGACACAGGTAAACTAGCCCAGAGGGACAAACTGGCATCATCAGTTCTGTGAGTCCTTAGTCGCTGACAGTGGCGGTGGCCGTCATCATGATTTCTGAGAGCTGGAGGACAGCAGTACTGGAGATGGGGCTCTATCCAGACTGGGGAGCGGCATGGGCATGTGACCATTGAGCAGTGTGGGGAACTGTGAGGGACAAGAAGCAGTCAGTTAGTAACTGTGCCAAAGCCATTAAGGAGCTTGCATTCCTTAGAATTACATAGACAGACCAATGTAAGTTGTTCTCTGAGCCCAGCGATGGGAGCTGGCTGCTGAGCTGTTTACAAAGGTTACATAGAGCAACAGAGCCCAGAAAATGCCCCCATTCTGTGTGTCTAAGGCCCCAACGTGTCCTTCACATGTTATGGTAAAGTTTATTCTACTAATTTTTAAGGTTCTACGCTAGTTTGCCGATTTGCCTTAAATATTGAGGGGTGAAACTGAAAACCAAGACTCTTTACAAATGGGTCAGTAATCTCAAATTGTGAAATTTGCTGTCAGTTTCCCACAGCACATCAGAGATGTCTGTCAGTTCTTGTTCAAAAATGAGGAGCTGTTACTAGTGCTGACTGCTCTGTTGACAGAGGGCTTGAACCTTGATTCCAGCACCCATGTCCTCTATCCGAACTATCCCAGTGCCAGATCTGTTGTCCTGGCCTCTGTACATTTTTCTAAAAGAAAGATGATCTTAAACTTTCCTGGAGGTGACAGAACACTTTCGTTGATCTAATATCCACTCATTCAGTCACCCTTGCCCAGGCGAACAGTGAGATCTCTTGTGTTGTTGGTAACGAAAATGGTAGCTGGCGGAACGAAAGCGCTGGATTTCGTAACTGGAACAAATACTTCAGCTGTGATCCCAAACGAAGAAGGGCGAGCAGAAGCAACCTTGCAGATGTGCTGCCCACTCACGGCTCGCATCCTGCGTTGCCAAGGATGCAGTGTGGCCGGCTGACCCCCCCCCCCCCCAACCAGGTACTCTTGAAGCTTAATCCCCGTTTAGTCCAGGAAAGTTAAATATTAAACCTGAGTACTAAATATCAAACTGCAGGGCCTGGCACACGTTAGAGGTACAATAAATATTTGTAGAATGAGTAAATACTTTCCCCCCTGAACTATTTCGGTAACGTTCAACGCCTTTGCTTCTCAGGGGCTGCCGTTTCACTGGGTCACCAGGAACCCAATGAAAGGTTGGGTAAAGCCACCTTTGTTATCAACACCTTCATAAGTGAGAAAAACAAGTCCAAGAGCAGATTCTGGTTAGCTCAAGGTCGTAGCTCCTAAGCGAAGTTAAGTTTTATCTCCGGCTATTTATTTAATGGTAAGTGGCGTAGGCAAGGGTTTCTTGTCATTTGGGCTCTTTACATTTCGTCTGACTTTGTTTCTGTCGAGTTACCGGATCTATCCGTAGGCACTTAAACCTTTCTAACCACACCCTTAACCCAACTCATCCCATGTTGACTTCAGGTGAACTGCAGATACTCTCTGACCGTTTCATTGGTGCCTGTGAAAGAATCTTCTTTGGTGTTTTTAGCTCATTGCATGTGTTAGGATGGATTGCCGCCCACTCTGCGTACACTCATTCGCCACATTTCTCTTGATCAGCTTGGGTCCCCCCAACCCCAGAATGTTTATTGGCTTTTCTCTCACCACAACTGTAAAAGTGGGCCAAGCCAAAAAGTTACATAGAGCACATTCTCAGTCGGAAACCAAGTCTTCTCTGCCCTGTTTCCACACAGACCTGCCTGTGAGAAATGTCCCAGTGTGTTCGTAGGGCAGGCTCCAGAATCAAGCTCGTCTTTGGCACCTCCCTCCCTTTACTGAAGCATTTTGCAAATACAAAACCAGACCTCTCGCAGAAAGATTAGTGTCTTTGTCTGTTCTCTCCTTTGCTGAAATTCTGCCATATCTGCTGTAATCTGCTCAAAGCATGGTGTACACTCCCAACATTCAGGGGGCCGAGGCAGGAGGACTACTGTGAGTTTAAGGGCAGCCTAGGCTACAAAGCGAGTTGCAAGCTAGCCAAATCTACAGTGTATGACCCTGCACCAGCCACTCTCCCTCCAAGACAGCCCGACAGACAGATCATTGTCTCAGGAGATCTGTGCAGCAACACCCCAGCCCCAACCAACTCCTTCCGGAAGGATTTCAGTTCGCTCATGCAGGAAGCATGCCCACTCTGCTCTGTAGGTTGTCTGATCATTCATTCGACGACATCCAGTGTATGTAAATGAGGCTCACTGTTCTTTATGCATTTTGAAGGGGCTCAGTGGTAATGTGCATTCTGAGGAAGAGCTCGATGTCTCGATATTTTTCCTCAGAAGTCTCCTTCCTCCTGGGATGTTTGCTCTTTCCCATTTTTGAAACTGCCACCTCCAACTTCTACAGGACCCGTTGCTCTCTTTTATGAAAAGAGTCATATGTTAAAAGGTACGGAGTGGTTCCCCTTTGCACGTGGACCCAGCCATAACTTGAGAACTCCAGGCCACACGACCTGCCAGCCATCAGAGGTTGATGTTGCAACCCCCACTTCCAACCTCCATGGCTGTTTTTCGAAAGGCTCTTGGATTGAAAAGAGGTCTGTTTGCAGAAATTAAAATGGAAAACTCTTTGCAGATGGCTTTTGTGTGCAGTAACCTGCAGAATTCTAAATGTAAACTAGGAACCCTAGCCTGCACCAGTTCTCAGAATGTGGTTCCTACCCTACAACATTGTGAGAAGTGTGAACCATTTTTCAGACCATGCCCAAGACCCCGTGAATCAGAAGCCCCAGGGTGGGCCTAGTTAGCATCTTTACTTGACACACTACCCATGTGACCCACATGCATGCTGACTTTGCAGAACCACTGAATATGTGCCGTGGACATCTCCCGGCTCCCAGAGATCCTGCCTGTCAGTGCACTGTAGGAATGAACTCTTTACTGTTGGGAATCCTGGAATAGGAACAAAGTTCCACTGGCTCCTTGTGGCTTTCCTAGGAGGTCTTTAAGCCCCTACCAATCTGATGGCAGAACTCCCCAAAACCGTAGAAATCAGAAGCTGTTTTTCAAATATTCACTGAGCTCTGCAGAAGCTCCATGTTTTAGACTCTCTAGTGGTGCGGTCGGTCCTACCCACAAAGGGCTGATGTATTCACACAACTCCCTCCTGCTACGCTTCTACTAGACTCCGCCACTTCAGGTTAGAACGATAACAACATGTTCACTGTGCCTGACCAGAACTGAGCTAGGACGGGACAAAGGGCCAGGGAGAGAAGGAAACTCGATTACTCCCGGTAGTAGTCACATCATGACACCCTACTCCAAGCCTGCTAGGAAACCAGACGCAATCGAACCCTCTGAGGCCCCTCCACGCTTCCAATGAGATCCTAAATCCTATTGTGTTTACACTGTGTTCTTGCAGAGACGTGCTCAGCAAATACTAACCTCGCTAAGCAAAGTGACCAACTTAGAGGACAGACGGGAGCTCATAACGTCTTATTGACGTGTGTGCTTTGGCATCATGTTGCTAGGCCTTCAGTAGCGGCTGGCATTATTGTGACCATCAACATGCTAGAAACTGGGAAATAGCACAGTACATAGTTTGGGGCGAGCCATCCTAGGGCAGGGTAAGCAGGCCGGGTAAGATCAAGCTAGACGGGCTGGAGAGATGGCTCAGTGGTTAAGAGCACTGACTGCTCTTCCAGAGGTCCTCAGTTCAATTCCCAGCAACCACATGACATAGTGGCTCACAACCATCTGTAATGAGATCTGATGCCCTCTTCTGGTGTGTCTGAAGGCAGCTACAGTGTACTCATATACATAAAATAAATAATTCTTTTAAAAAAAGATCAAGCTAGACATTGAGGGACACAGAGCTGGCAAGGTGTCCACCTTTGCCTCATTCCTGCCCTGCCTGTATTCACATCCCCAAGGCTGTAACACCTTGAGTTGATGAGTAGCAATCTTGAGGCTCAGGAAACACTGATCTCCACGGGATAGTGAGTAAAGGCTTCCTGGAAGATTCCAGAAGAAGAATGAATAATGAAATGTGTTCGCCTAACTCAGGGAGGTCTTCATTTTTTTTTTTAACCGTGTGCTGCACAGTATTTTGTTACAAAATCTGAGCTTAATTATGACCTATAGAATGATGCAGGTAACGTGTCTACTCCAGTTTGGAAAAGCTGTTCACCGTTTTTTTTATTTCTCGATGTTTTTCATGTGGATACATTGGCTAGTTGGGTTCCTATTTTAAAGTCTTTTATTGAGCTTTTACGAAAATCATTTTTAAATATTAAATCGTTTCTGCAGTCAGTTTTCAGCTTTCTTAGTCATGTGGAAGTGTCCAGAACACAGAGTCTATGTTCGGATTCCTAATGTAAGCACTTCTTTTCTACCTCAGTGAAAATGTCTGTCTGAAAGGCTGTGCAACCCAATCCTTACAAATCCCCCTTGGAAACTTTAACTTAGTAGCTCAGTGGCAGAAGGTACCATCAGGGCCTTTGTGGAGTTTCGAGAAAAGCCATCCCTTGGATGACCTGTGTTTAAAAGCTCATTTGCAAAAACACTTACCTGGAAAAGTGTGTTTGGCCCTTGCAGCCTAGCGGGACTCAGCGGGGCGACCGGACTAAGGCTGCTCCAGAAATGTATGCTGGGGAGCAGCGGACTTGGGGTCAGAAGCAGTCCACTTGGCGTCTAGAAGACAAGGCAACAGGCAGGTCTTGATAGGGGTTCACCTAACACCAGCCATGACCAAAAGCAGCGGAGTGGTTAGGTGTGTAGGCCACAGACAGTGAGGCACGCCTTGCCTTCTAGGGAAAACTGGGCAACTTTAGTTCTGTCGACATGACTAGGAAGCAGTTTAATTCTCCTCAATACTAATTTCATGGGCAATTCTTAAGCAAGTTACCCTGCTTAAACAATCTGGTTGGAAAAGTCAGGTTTGTAGCAACGTGTCAAGCCGTTCCTTCAACCCCTTCCCCCTGCTGCCAGGAGACACATGTCCAGACTGAACAGGATCCCTGGAAAGGACTTCATTTCTTATCAAACTTTTTGGCCACCATGGATACCGATCACACCCAAAGTGTACAACCCCCAGGGGCACACACGTTTGTATAAAGGTCATCTCAGGCTTCACACGCCATTATCAACAGCCCTGTAATCATTGAAATTCTATTAGCGTGGATCGCAGCCGCCTGTTCAGAAGCCCCGAGCTGATTTCGTGGACTTCACTCTGGACGTGGGGCCGGAAAGAATCCGTCGCCCTGGCAATGGGAAGTAGAGCGGTAGAGCCAGAACTCGGCATTTCTTAGAAGTGACGGGACTGGCATTTGCTTGCCCACACTCGGCAGGAGGCCTGGCCCACAAGCCAGCTAAAGGGCAGGAGAAACAACCCGCCCAGGCCAGTAAATCTGCACGGCCTTTATTCTCAGCAGAGCCAAGCTCTCTGGCCCAGGGTGTCTGCACCTCTGGTGACCAGAAGGAGCCCCTCAATGAGACTCTTTTTGTAAGAACACAGCAAAGGCGCCAGCATTAAAGACCGCCCCACGCTGGATGCTGCCGTGTTATTTTTTCCTAGAACTGGCCTCAGCAGCCTCAGTGGTTATCAAGAGCATTTGAGCTTAAACCTAAATTGAAAGGCTTGCTCTGTTCAGCGGGAGAGGGACAAACATCCAGGGGTCTTCCATCCAAAGTGCTGAATGGTAAACAAATTGAAACCAAGTTCTTTGAGTCTCTGGTCCCACGGCATTTCCTTCTACATACTGAATGGCCTGCGAGGTTACTAGGATAAATATGTGTTTTGAGTCAGTGCTCCATTTTTTTTTTTCCTACTTGGAGGCAATCTCACAAGTGTGCTAGGTCAGCTAGCCTCACGGTTGAAAATGAATGGCTAAGCATGATCTGCTGGGGTCCCCATGTTCAGAAGCTCTACTCGCTGGCTTGACAGCCTCGGCCGAGCAACCTAGCGTCTTTGGGCCTCAATTTCAACCTGTTAAATGGGAGGGGAAGGGAAATGCAGGCTGTTATTGCAGGGTTGCTGGGAAGACAGGCAACTCACCTGACACTCTTAATATATTACTATGCATTAATTCTATTAATTTTATGTAGTAATATAATACACATTATTTTATATATTTTATCTTCTATATATATAAGATACTATTTAAAACATAAATACATAGTTATATACAACACACTATAATATAAAAGTATATATAATAATATATAGAAGACCAATACAAAGAAATGTCACGTCTAAGTGACAAGTCATTTGTGAACCATTAATAAATATAAAATGTACCTGATGTACTCATTAAGTGGAATCTATCCATCCAGGGGAGAATTCTCAACTGGATACTGAAAAGTTCTCGTGGGTTGGGCCCCAGTCCACAGACCAGGTGATAATGAGATATTTCCGAGCCAGGTTCAAACCACAGTGTGTCACATGAACATTTCATAGCCAGTGCCAGAGCTTTCTGGTTCTTGTCAAAGTCTACACAGTCTACTAAACCATAAAGGGCAGCCTTTTCTCATCCAAGGCCAGACTCACACCTCTGGGCAGCACCTGAAGCATAGGATTTCTATTTCCATAGTCTATGGTTTGCATCCCCGCCTCTGGACCTGAGGTGCTCGCACATTTGTTTCCAGGGAATACAGGATGCACACAGAATGCAATGGCCTTCTGTTTCTCATGGTTACTACATTTGAAATGTCTTCTATAATATATGCAAATAAACATTGTGAAATGACTTCATTAACTCTTCCTCCCACGGCTGTGCTCCCCGGAGATCCTGCAGCCTTAAGGGAAGGACTGTTTGGGAACTTGGAAGGGGAGCCTTCCTAAAGAGCCTTGCCTGGGTTATTCCGGGACATTGCAAAGCTGTCAAGATGTCTCTGCCTGACCTCCTGGAGGGAGGACCAACTGCAAAGGGTAGACACCCTCCCTCCTCAGTCGTCTGACATCTGTGAGATTCAAACCCAGGACAAGTCTCACTTGGTACCTGTGGCTCCTCCCAGCACTTCTCAACCTGTCCCCTACCCTAAGTCCCTCCCTCCCAGGGGTTGGGCTTCACACACACACACACACACACACACACACACTCCTATTCTAACCCAGTCATTGAGGCTACACTGGTCTCTTGGTCCTGTCTGTTGCTCCCCCTCCCTGTCTCTCCTCTCAGCGTCCGGTTTAGTCTGCCAGCCATGTTTAGCCTGGGCTCTTCCTTCTGCCTGCTTTCTCTACATCTACAATAAAAATCTCCTCCATACGTCAGGAGTAATCCCGTCCTCCTCCTATTTTATTTTTCTTTTTATTCATCTTCTCCTGAAATGACCTGCATGTTCAAAACCGAACTCATTTTTCATATCCACCTCTTCTTAAGACTTCCATTTCTGTTGGCAAGCTGTGTATCTCAACATACATACTGACTGAGATGGAAAATATTTGCAGAAACAAGAAGAAAATAAAACATGCTTTCTGCACACATGGCTGTCTCTACCTACCACTCAGCATCCCAGGCACCAAGACAGAAATAGTACCTTCCTTGGACTCATTTTCAACATATCTCTCCACTTCCTTCTGGGCTGTGTTTAGATCCAGTCAGCTTACCACCGGTGATACAACAGTCACCTGGACCAGTCTGCCTGCCTCACGTCCCCTATCCAGTACACAGTTCCACACAGTCACTCTAAAACACTTCATTCAAAAATCCATTCAGGTGCAGGGGGGAGGCCTCCTCAGCCACAACGCTAAATCCCCTATACTTATTAAACACCTTGTCACTTCCCTCTGTCAACCTTGCTGCTTGGCCTTGTTTCCTGGGCTTATCACCTAGGGATTCATAGACTTACAACTCTTCAGTCTTTCTACACACTCAACTTTGCTCACTCCCCAGGCACCGTTCCCATGGTTTTGTTTTTTGGTTTTTGGTTTTTTTCCCTTTTTTTTCGGAGCTGGGGACCGAACCCAGGGCCTTGAGCTTGCTAGGCAAGCGCTCTACCACTGAGCTAAATCCCCAACCCCCATTCCCACGATTTTAACCTTGCCTCAGGTTGGTGGCTGAGTGTGTCATGGCTTCCCTGATTTACCATGGTCCCGACCTATACCCTTTTCTCCTGCACCTTCCCATCATCTTTGGGTTCATTCCCTGGCTCACACTCACCCCTCGAGTTAGTCACCGAGTCCTGTGTCTGATAGTCTCAATCTCTCAGATCCAGCTCCTCTGGCTGTTTCTGTTACAACCCAGCATCTTCTGGTTAGCTGGAATGCTACACAGTATCCTAACTGGATACAGTGGCCCCCTTTGTATCTATGCCGTCACACAGTTCACACTGTCCCACACCTGCTGCCTTAATCTGCTCCCATCTGACTAAACTCCAACTCTTCCTCTAATACCCAGAGCTGTTCCTCATCCTTACCTCTTCCCAGCCCATAATGCTCCCCTCCCATCTGCCAGAAAAATCTCGGCTGCTCCCTCAGCTCCCCACCCAACTGTGACTGCCCCTTCCATAGCTACTCTCAACATGTCACTCCTCTGGGTAAGTTCTTCCCTTCTTCAACATTCTTTCTGTGTCTCCCAGGGACTCTACCAGCCAGGCTTGTACCCCTATTACCAACCACAGCAGCATACACGGGTGTGTGGTGTGTGTGTGTGTGTGTGTGTGTGTGTGTGTGTGTGTGTGTACATGTAAGCGCGCGCCCATCAGGTTTCAGAAATTGAGCCAAATGTTCTTTCTTGTGCTGCTCGGGTCTCCTCTGTAGGACATAACTGTCTTGTGTGCATGCATGTGTGTGTTTCCTCAGGGATAGGTCCTAAGGTTGTAAAAAAAAAAAAAAAAAAAGGTCACTTCTTATGTACTTTTCATGTCTTGCAAGAATTTATGTTCAGTGGTCATTTATTAACTCTCATGAGGAGTCCATGTTCCACTTGGCTTATGCCTCTAAAAGTTGTTAATTTCCTATCAAACCATGTCTCAACTTCTTGGGCAGAAGAAATTATATTTATATTATATTTGTCCCATATTCTTTACCTTCTGGGAAGGAGCTGTAAGTTCACAAGAACATGAACCGAGTCTATATACTAATCCTGGTATCCCCGGGGCAGCAAGTAAGTGCCTGGGAGTTCAGTGACTAGCTCCAAGTGAACTGATTAGCAAAGAGGCCAAGGAGAGAATGGGTGTGGCCTGCAGGGTGGCAATGAGTAGATGTCCTTGCTGGTGTCTTGAGTGGGTGCCGGAGACATTAGAAAATCATTCAGACTTCAGAAACAGGAAAGGAGAAACCCTAACACATATACCTTAAAAGTGGCATAGAGGCCACCAGACTCCATGGTAATGGCACTCCAGCTATTATTTTCAATAGCTGGGCTGGGGTAAAGGCACTTGCCAATAAGTCAGAGTTTGACCTCAGGGACTCACATGGTGGAAGAAAAGAACCATCTCCGACAAGTTGTCTCTGACCTCCATACATGTGCCATGGCCCACATGCACACAATAATAAGTGAGTGTGTGTGTATGTGTGTGTGTGTGTGTGTGTGTGTGTGTGTGTGTGTGTGTGTGTCTGAAGTGACTGAATCTCTAGAAAGCCATCGAGTTGTTTTAATTCAATAAAAACACAATTTTAAAGGCTTCAATAAAGGAATAGAATCCTCCAAGAGTTTTGTGCAGCTCCAGTCTGAGGTAATGAGGTAAGGAGAGTCTCTTCCATGCATCTAATAGAAGCACTGAGAGTGATGGAGGCAGACCGGACCACAGGCAGTCAATAGAAGGAGGAGACGGGCAGCAGGGGACCCCGGGGCACAAGGAGAGATGGCATTCCCTTTATTGTTTATTTGGTGCAACCCACAACTTGGGAGCCAAGAACCATCCTATCTTCTACTGAGAAGACCTACAAGGAAGTTCTCTGCCTGTAGAAAAGGTAATTTTGAATGGAGAGGGGGAAAATGTGTTTCTTCTGATGATAATGGTAAGAGGTAGGAAGACGGGAATCACCCCAGAAGTGGGGTGTGGGGGACAGGATGCCCACACTCTGGCACTCTGGTAAAGCTGTCTCGCCACCCCATAATAAAAAGGAAGTAGGCTTCAGCATTTCAAACCTAGCAGGCTGTCTCCACTCAGCTACTAATCCCAGGCTGCCGCTGAGCAAACACCCTGAGGCATGCATACTCAGACTATGATGGAGATGTGTGGCGCCCCCCCCCCCCCCCCCCCGTGCTAAAACATCTCAGATTTCAGCATCTCGCAAAGCACAGGTGAGGTGAACAGGAGTCTTGGCATAAGTGAGAAATACAATGCCTTGGACTCCGAATTAACTTCACCACAGGGAGACAGGAGCGACGACGGGAACACAGATGGTGAGTGGCAGAAAGAGGGACAGATGAAACCAGTGTGCAGAAGAGTGGCAAGTTTCAGTTGACACCTCGGCTGCCAAGGTGCCTGGCTAGAGACCAGGAGGGCTTCACACCCCAGCTCCTTCCTCTCTGCCTTACATTCGGGAGCTTGTGCCAACAGGGACAGCAAGCGCCTTGCTTTTTCAACAACATTCAGGTGGGACCTCGGTGGCTGACCTCTGATGTCATCATTTCTCTGTACCTAGTTGACTTTTGCTTGAGTTTTTCAGCCCCCTTGTTGGAGAAGTCCCTGCCTGGGCACTATTAATTACAAACTTTACACCAAGAGAGATGTCCTCAGCTCTGTGTAGCTCCTGTCGGAGGCTTCACCAGTGTTCCTGACGGGAGGTGGCCCTGGCACTTGGGGGGGGGGCACAATCATGCTGGCGCTTTCTTTTCTGAATATCAAGTTGAAGATGGAATTTTCAAATCTGGATGTGGACCCCCATGACATGTGCGGAAAAGGACACTGATCGTGTGACATGTTTTGTCAAGGCTCCTCATTTACAGGGGACGGCGTTAGTAGAGCACACACTTCCTCTCTTGTAAAGAATGCTTACCCTCAGGGGAAAGGTCGAGGGGGCGTTCTCACAGAGCACAAAATGCTCCGAGCCACCTCACCAAGCATACCCTACAGGAGAAAGGAGTCTTTCCATGCGTAAGGGGAAGTCCTAAGGTAGGCCGGGAAGCCCATGATCCGTTCACCAGGTCTGTTCATTCTGTTTCTAAACCCCAAGACCCAAGAGGGAGCACTAAGGGTGAGTGGGAGAGCTAAGGGTGGGTGGATAAACTTCTGGGGGACCCCTGGGGCAACCTGTTGGGGGAACTTTACTGCTGATCTAAGTCTTCACTGACTTCAAGCATAGCCTAATCCTGTAGAACAGGAAGCTTATCATGATCGACCTGAGGGGTCTGTCTGGTCCACGTTAATCCACTGATGGCTGAAAAAAGGCATGTGTGACTGAATTTTACCAGATCTCTGCCCTTCGCTCCCTCTCTGTTGGCCACCCACAGCCACAGGAGGAGCAGGGGACACATTCCAGGAGCACGAAGTCGAAGTCTCTGGTGGCATTTAGGTCCTGAGGATTACACTATGTCCCCAAGGAGCCTCTTTTACTTCCTGTGTGACACAACTATCTCTCTCTCTCTCTCTCTCTCTCTCTCTCTCTCTCTCTCTCTCTCTCTCTCTGTCTCTCTCTCATTCTCTCTCCTCCCCCTCCCTTTCCCTCTCCCTCTCCTCTCCCTCCCCCTCACTCAGAAAGCCTGTGCCCCATTTTTGGATTTCTTGGTAGTCACTCAATGAGAGTGGCGTCCTCTCAGCTCGCCCCCCACATGCCTGAGGACACAGGCCCTCTGTTCCAGAAACCATGCTTCCTAAGCATTCTCTCCAGGTTTTAGGCCATTCCGGTAGGTTCTATCTCTAGGGATTAACTCTTTGTCCACATGTTAGGATCCCAGGTCAAGGTCCCTCTACTCCTAGCCCCTGCCCTGCCACTCCCAGTCCCCACTGAGTTCACAGTATCTAGGACCAAAGCCACAGTAGCAATTTTCCTTGAGATAGACAGGGCTTGGTGTCAGCCCCACTCTGCTCAGAGAAGGGAATGCAGGCTCATCGAGAGCACAGGTGCTGAAACCGGGGGTGACCTTGGCCTGACTTTAGACCGCTCTCAACCTTACAGTCATGAACACTAAGGCCAGACTCTCCACCTGACTGCTCTTAACTCTCCTTACTTGCCTGAGCTGCTACTTGAGAGGCTGATTTCTTGCCTGTTGCCAGGCACCCTTGCTTTGTTAGGGAATGCTAATTTGGGAGTGCATGTGCCCATTCCAACCTATCACAGGAGTCCTGGGCCTCTCCTCAGTAACGAGTGCGGCTCCTTCAGCCTCTTCACAAAAATAAGCTGTCACGTGACCCCTGGGAAGCCTCACAAAGCAAAGTAGCAAAGAATTGCTGGACTCTGGTCTGCAGACCCCACGGACTATTTATTGTCACAACAAGAGTGGCCGGGTCTTCTCCCCAAGGGATGGCAGAGACTTTTTTAGCTTCAGAGTGGATGCAAAGTGGGTCCAAACTCATTCTTCCTACTTCCGGCTTTGGATCCAGGTCAAGGTACTTCACCTCTGAACTCCAGTCACCTCAGCCAGGCAGTTGTAATGGCAAAGGTATCCACACCAGAGGGCGGGGGTGGGGCTGCCGAGACACAGGCCGCAAGGTGTGTGATGTTGTGGCAGGTGTCTGGCACACGCAAAGAGTTTGGTGTCTACTGTTGGGGCTGACGGGGACAGCTATGAGAAGGCCGGAGGCAGGGCTGGGAATTCCAGGCCCCTTGCAACATAACCCCGATTAGAGCCTCAAAGCTGCAGGAGGATAACGCCTGCCAGTTCCTTGGAGCTGGCTGGGTAGGGTAGCATGTCCATCATCGGAATGGATTGTTACCGTACAGCATCACGCAGAGAGCCTACTGCCCCACACCTCGGCAGCTGGGAAGGCAGAAGCAGACTCTAGCCCAAGGCTGCTAACTTCTACCACCAACATGCATCTGCTTGGATCTGGGACCACCTAACCAGTCTGCCCTGCAGCTGAACCAGACACCACCTGGAGGGACACTTCTGAAGGGAAAAAGGTCACCTTTACCAGGGGCTCAAAGCAGCTAAGACTCACACACTCCATGAGTTTTCCCTTCTTTCCCCATGGGACCTGAACTTCCCCACAGCAGCCCTGCTTTTGGTGGGGACTTTCCATCTATGTGTTGCCCCTTCTACGCCCTTGTGTTTCTTATTAAAGGTCAGTGTGGCCCACGCAGCGCCACACTGACTATCTGTGAGCATGAATTTTCTTATCAGGAAGCACATGGCGTATGATTGCCTCCCCCCAAAAATATGCCTTAAAAACCTCCTAAGGCCTAAATTGCACCCCCCCCCATCCCCCAAGTGCCGTGTTCCTAGAGATATCCCCACCCTCCGAGCCTAGTTCCTCTGGTCACAAAAAGCAAATGTCCCTCTGTTGCCAGGATACCAAGCCTTCCCTCCTGTATGCCCCTCTGTGTACGCAGTAATGTTGGGGCACTGGCCAAGGGATATCTCTCAAGGAGAATAGGGGTGGTTCTTCCTGCTAACAGCTAGGATCATGGGGAAAGCGTTTGTTTACCTGTGCACTGAAGAAAGCTGGAGTGAGGGATCCTGAGGGGAGGGCTGGGCTGTTGAGGGCGATGGAGCCGATGTCGGTGCCGGAGAGCAACAGTTGGGGCGCGGAGATTTCCAAGCCTTTGGGTTTTTTGCCTTTTGGGGGAAGAGATGGAGACTTGGTTTTGGAGCCCGATGACAGATTTAGGGGCTCCAGAGAATCCGCGTCATGGCAGGCTGCCTCCAGGAAGAGGCTTCTATGTTCGGAAGGGAGGGGAGAGTTGGGGGACAGGGATGGGGACCGAGATGAAGAGGGTGATGCAGACGAAACGCTGGCAGCATTTGGCAACATTAAAGAGGAGATCTTGGCTGAAACAGACGAGGCCAGGAAAGCGGATGCCGCCGCGGCGGCCTCGGATGTGGAAGGCAGGGACACCACAGGCCTGGTGATGTGCTTGTCGGTTTTATTGGTCACAAACCTGATCACAGTCCTGACTTCTTCCACAGGGGGGCTGTCATCACATGGCTCCTCCAGCTTCTCTGTCTTGATGGCCTTGAAGGCCTCTGGAGCGTTCTGCAGGGAGTTGATGGTGAAGGACGAGTACAGGCCTGAGTGGATGTATTCGTTGCGGCTCGCGCTTTTGAGGGAAGACAAGCCGTGCTTGTGGATCTCTCGGCCTTCCGGGGACACCTTACAGTCGCTGTCCTGCAGCAGGAGGCTCTCCCGGCTGATCTCTACCGCGTGAGGATCCATTTTTAGGATATCCGGGAAAGAGACGAACTTGTACACAAACTTCTGCCCGATCACTTTCTTGATAATGTTCTGTGAATGCAAAAGCAGACATTGCAATGGGTAAGCCAGAGACATGGAAGGAGGGTACACAGGCCTGACAAATGCTGGCAGCAGCTGAAGCACCACCGATATTCCTGACGCCCACAGGGTGCCTACGAGGAATGACTCACGTTTGCATTTGCACTGTGGTCCTGCTGACCAGGAATAGTGACTGAGGTCTCCAGCCTACGGCAACTTTCTCATCTATTGTCTGTGATAATTTCGTAATAGCAAAAACTACCACTGAGTTAGCACTTAACTGTGTGGCTGGGATGATTCAGACCTTAGCACGGAAAATTTGCACAGTAATCCTACAAGCAGCTTTTGTCATTTTTGTTTTGCAGTTAGGAGAGGGAGCTAGGGAGATGGCCTAGCGAATAGATTGCAAGCATAAGACCTGAACTCCGGATCAGCAGTATCCATGTAAAAGGGTTAACAACGGGGATGCCTGGGACAAGCTAAGATGTCCAGGATGACTAGGACGGCTAGCTAGATCATCCTGAATCCATGAGCTCTGGGTTCAGCAAGGGTTCCTGTCTCAGGAAGTAAAGTGGAGAGTAATTAAGGAAGACCCCTGACGCAAGTCTTGTGCCTACATACACACATGCAGGCGTGTGCACCCTTGCACCACATATGCCCGCACATGCATGCATGCATACTACATAACATGCAAAAAAAACAAAAAGTCTTAAGAATTAGGAGATAAACTTTCAGTACTGCAGTGCCCCACATGGCCGAGGTTAAGCAAGAAGTGGCAACGGAGGACTTCCTTCACCCTAACATGGTACTGTCTTACCTGCCTCTGGGAACCAGGAGAATACACTGAAATACTAACAGGGAAGCACTCTTTGGGAAGCATCCAAGAATCTTAAGTTACCGCTACCTAGCAATGCAACGTTTTCTTCAGTCAGGCAGCCATTTCTGGCAAGAGAGCCACTGGAGAGGAAGAAATCGCCCGTTTGGATATTTATGGCATTTGGCTCATATTCTTAGTCGCTGGTGTCTGCTTCTGGCTCTTCAGCTAAGGTTCCATCCCTCCAGCATCAGGATATAAATGGAAAATGAAAATTGCTCTGAAGGCAAAAGTTTTCTCAGCCCATGAGCGAGTGGGTTTTATGTGGAAGGTTGTGTGCTGTTCTTAAGGCTAATTGGGCTGGGAGAGCTGTCCCTGAAGGACCTACCCAGTTCCATGTCTGTCTGGCAAATGCTTGCTGCAGGGCTCACCCTGTGGTTAACTCGCAGTCCTGAGTACTCTGGGGAAGAAAAAGATGGCTTCCCTCTGGCTCAAAAAGCCAGCATTATTCTATGAGAAAGAACCCTATAGGTTTCTTTACAAACTCCTCCTCCTACACCTTGTAAAAAAATCAATCACTTGAGGGAGAAGCATTGTATGGATAGAGTGCCCTACAAGTCCAGCCATCTGGTGTATAAATCCTACAGTAGCCCCCATGGAGGGAGGAAGGTAGCATCCTTCCACTGCCAAGACAAATGTGGAGCTAGAGCCACAGCCACAGACTGCCAAGATCTCCTGGCACTGAAGCCAGGGCCTTTCCACACTTCCTCACAGCGGGGAAGAAAGCACAGTACCCCCTGACAGAGACATCTCTGTCATTTCTGACCCTCCTTGGGTGCTCAGGGCTTGTTCTAGCTATGACCATGTTAGACTTTCCCGTCCTTTCCTACAACAGCAGAGAACCTAGTTGCCACGTTCAAGAAGAAATTCCTCATTGTGGGATTTTACAAGAGGCATGTAAGGGAACCCCCTCCCACCATGAGCCCCAGAGAGAGCCCTTGTCCAGCAAAGCACACAGGTGTGCCTGTGCCAAGGGACAGGTCAGACTGAACCTAGTTAAACAGTCCCACGGCTGCTGTGCTAGGGTTCTCTGGGCTGCAACTCACCCCACCAAAATCCATGACTCTGGTCCCATGGTGACTCTAGCTGATCTCACCCCCATGCTGGCAAATCTTCAGAGGAATGGGGGGGAGGGGCAAAGAAAAGTTCCACCTGCTGCTGAGGGATGGTATCTCTCTTGAGGAGAGCGCCAGGCCTGGGTGGAGACCATGCCAGGAAAACCAGCTCCCCACAGGAAAAGACTAAATCAGGGAGTCCAGGGCCTGCATGACCCAAAGCTATTCCTGTTATAAAGGAGTATGTACTGTGGAGCCTCCTCTGCTAAAACTGCTGGTTCTTTTTATTTATATCCTATATATTACATTTTTATTTATATCCTATATATTACATTTTTATTTATATCCTATATATTACATTTTTATTTATATCCTATATATTACATTTTTATTTATATCCTATATATTACATCTTTATTTATATCCTATATATTACATTTTTTTCTTACTTATAGCTGGTACTTTCCTGTTTGGCAGAAAACTTTTTTTTTCCTTCTCAACCACTTTAAACACTCATCTCAATTGAGTGAATCTCTTAAGCCTAAGTAATTGCACAGATAAACCGTTGCTTCAACTGACCAGTCCCACAAACTAATTTTCTTTAACGGCTGGATCAGAGAGATGATTACTATATTTGTGAGTTAGCCAACAAGCAGCGAGGGACTGTTATAAAGTGTGTTTTAGGGTCCAATGAGATCGCTCGGCGGTTAAGGGCATAGACTGCTCTGTGGGAAGACCTGAGTTAGCGTGCTAGCATCCATGCTGGGTGGCTCACACTTGCCTGGAACTCACATCCTGGAGGATCCGATGCCCTCCTCTGACTTCCTTAGACATCCGCACATGGGGAACATATTCACACAGGCATGCAGACATGAAGCAAAAGCCTTTGAAAAGCACTGTAAGTCTCTCCTCAAAAACTTGGTTGGGGTTTAAAAGCCAGTCATGGATGGAGAGCCGCCGGGCCCTGACTCACAAGCCTTCCAGCTGACGAAGGACAGGAAACTGATACAGACTTAGGACGGAGTATTACGCAACACCAAAAAAGCAAGAAGGGCAGAGACATGCTACGACAGGGATAGGAGTCACCGTGCTAAGAGACTTTAAAGGCTGTCTATCATATCGTCTGTTTATATGAAATGTGTGGAGCAGAAAATATCCATCGCAGGCTGGCGTGGTGTAATCCTAGGACTCTGGAAGCCGAGGTGGAAGAATGGGAGGTTTGAGATCAGCCTGGGCTGCACAGCAAAACCATCTCAGAAAGCCAAAAAGAGGAAAGAGACCATTTAATCACAATGTGGATTACAGGTACCCAGGTGTATCGGCCATTTCCAGGAGACACTTTTACATCACTCTTTTCCAAACTCTGGCTCTTGTCTTCCCACCCCCTCAGCCACCATTTTTTTTTTTGAGACAGTGTCTTATTGTATAGCCAGTCTGGAACTTGCTGTGTAGACCGCCCTGTCCTGGAACGCAAGAGAGATCAGCCTGTCTCTGCCTCTTGAGGACTAGAATTAAAACAATGTTCCACCACACCCAGTGCCCTAAAACCTTCTACATAGATGCTACCTACATAGAGACATGCAAACACCTCTACAATGTCACACATCCTTTGAGAGTTTCTAAAACTTCTGTCTCACCAGTTTGTGGACTCGGTAAATGCTAATCATGTATGTGTGGAACATGCTTTACCAGGCTAGCACTTCAGTGTTGACCTCAGGTAACATGTCTGGATGTCATGCCCTCCGACTGCTTAGCCAACTCTCATTTTCTCAATGGGTCTCCCATCCTTCTCTCTGGTCCAGCTCTCTCACGCTCCGTCCTCTGAGGGCTCCCTGGAACTGCAGCCTTTTACCCTCTGACCTTGCCCCACCCCGTCCTGTGCCCAGCCCAGAGGGAAAGTTGTAGAGAGGCCTCCTGCACCACCAGCTGGGGCTTTTCTCAGCCTTGTGCTGAGAGCCCAGCTGGGAAAGGGGACAATATCAGAGGACCTTTCCCAGAAATATCTTCTTGATACTACTGCAAGGCCGTGCTTGGATGAAGTCCTCATCTGTAGAATGGGACCGACCGACCCACCTAAAGCTTGCAGCCAGATACCCAATAAATCCACACGCGAAACACCGTTTATCAGCTTTAGCGTAATGTTCTTATTCTCTGCTCCCATTTAGCCAGTATCAACCCATTACCACTACCCACTCTTGGCCCGGATGACAATTTAATAGATAATATAGACCTCCTAGATGGCTGCATGCCTTCTAGAGTTTTTCACAGTTCTGGGTTAAATAGCCCATGGCTCAGCAGGCACATCACATCTGGTTTGTATATCTCAACCAAGCCGGGGAAGCATGGTGCTTTACTTAGTTGGACCCACACAAGAAAGAGATGTGAAGTTTACGGTATATATTCACCATGGAGAAAAGCTCACACGACCCAACTAATTACCAGGGCTGTGGGGAGGGGACAAGAGCACTGGCCCTCGGGGACCCACTACTAAATTGAGGAGTCTCGGGATTTGCAGCAATGAGGATCCCAGCCTGTGGCAGGGACACTGCACACTAGGTCCTGTGCAGAGGCACAGACAAGAACCAGACACCCAGACGATGCCAGCAGCTGCTTGACGCCTCTTGAGGCAAGAAATGTGCTGCCAGACAAGGAAGAATAGCCTGGCGTACTGACGGTGGCCACGGCTCCGAAGGGAGATCACCGGAGGCTGCTGGCCCCAGGGCCTGTCACCGAGGTCCCAGGTACAGGGAACCAGGAGCTTGAGCGCTGGCACACACAGGATGATAGGTTTCCGTGGGGCGCCTTCTCACAGCAAACGTTTCATACAAACTGAGCTGTGGCAAAAAAGGCTAAAGGAAGGCCACCAGCTGCCAGGAACACAGCCACCTTACAAGGGACACACCACCCAACCGCTTTAAAGATGGAGCTGTCAGGAGTCGCTGTGTAGACAGGGAGGTTTGATCCAACACCTCGTCGTGGAGAAGTAGGTTAAGTATTTCAGAGAACAGCAGCATTCTGACTTCCTATGTCTTTACATAGACTTTAGGTGAAAATTATAGTGCCCATGGATGTCCCCAACATTAATGAAATAATGTTAGTGTGTGTGTGTGTGTGTGTGTGTGTGAATTCATGCTTAAAAGAGAAATTAATCAAGATGAATAATAAAACGTAATAGTGATTATAGTATTTTCTTTCATCTGCATTTTCTACACAATACCTATTTACTATGTGTTACCTGAGCCCGAGTCACTGAAGTCTAAACTGGACGTTCTCAGCTAGGCCTCAATGACTCAATGACCACACCCCTTCCAGAAGGCGGCCGCTCTGGCTCCACAGGCGGTTACTAAGGTTAAGGCACCAGAACCCAGGCTTTGCCTTTCAGAGCAGCAGTGGGGCTTGCTGACAGGGACCTAGGAACTGGCTCCTTGCTGAGGAAGTAAGGTCCTTCTGAAGAAAGGCTCCTTCTCTCTCCCTGAGAGGAGGCTCGCATCCTATAACCACAAGCCTCCCATGCCCGTTCTGTCCATGCCTGGGGCAGGGAGGCACCTGCTTTGATGGGGACACCCCGGCATGAAGCACTGGGACCCCATAATCATAACCTCGACCAGCCATCTACAACCAACCTGTAAGTGTATACCACCTAAGAGGAGTGGCAGAAAACAAACATGGATCACACACGGCTCGATGTGGCTCTGTGACCAACACAGCGAAGACCAGCACCGAGGGACTGGCATTACACAAAATAACACTGGTACGGCAGACCTGGGTTCAAGCTCCAGCCTTTTTACTCAGTATAGCCTGGGAACGTTATTTAACTCCCACGGGCCTCAGTCTGCGGTCTCTGGAACGGAAAGAAAGATAACTCATGAGGTAGTTTGCTCTTAGGGGCTCAAATGCATCGGTACTCTGCTCACAGGGTCCTTGAAACAAGACCGGGCACAGCTGGATTCCGCGTGGCCAACAGTGATCATTGTAACACACTTCTATTATTTTGCTGCAGGCCCACCAGGAACCCTTAGCTGGCACCTCACTATGAGGAAGCCTGAGGAAACCTCACCACTCAAACGCCCATTTTACAGATGAGGGACCCAGTGCTTTGAGCCGAGTTCCCACAGTCTCCAGCGGCAGGGAGTGGCGTGTCTCCAAGTCACTGGCTTCCCAGCCAACACCCCACCATAAGTTCATCATCTGAGGTCATGTCCAGACTGGAGGCTGACTCACTCTCCTGACACAGATCCCGAAGTGTCCCCTCTCCAAAGTTAGAATATAATGCCTCCAGTAGGCATGCTCAACGTTTCCTTTCTTAACCAGCTAACTACCCACAAACCCGAAGAGACTCTTCCCTATGGAGTCGTCCATGCTCTGCAAAACAGAACCAGAGTGAGTCCAGTAAGTTGCCAAGTGTTACTGTATGTGAGCAGTGTAGGCCCCGTCTCATCTCGGCCTGAGGCCCATGGCTGGCAGGGGCTCTAAGCAGCAGGTCAAGTTCTATTGGAGTCAGCTCTGAATGTTTCAGGCCAGGTCGGGTCGCATTTGCCCCCAAGGAGCACTTATATAAAGGCTCCTTGACCCCATTCACCTGAGCTACTTTTAACAAGACAGCCTTCTCTACTCCCACAGTGTGGTGAACTCCCCCCCAGAACTCATGCCTCCTCAGAGGCTCAGAATGTGGCCTTATTTGGAAATAAGATCTCTCTGCAGATGAAATTGGCCAAGGGCGTTGAGATTTGGGTTGAGCAGGAAGTACAATGACTAGTGTCCTGTAAGAAGAGGACAGAGAGGGGCGTTCAAGAAAGAAGACCGCACAGATATAGACAGAAGCAGAGAATGGAAGATGCAGCTATGGGGCATCGAGGACTACTGGGAGCCGCCAGGGCTAGAGGCACAGTATCTTCCTTGAAGCCATTCAGGGGCCCAGCTGACACCTGACTTCAGAATTTTGTCATTCTTGGGGACAATAAAATTGTGTTACTTTGAGCTGCCAAGTCTGGGGTTATCTGCAACCGCAGCCTTGGGGGCCTTCTTAAAGTTGCCTCTGCTCAGCAGAATCATTGAGTGCCTAGTTCCACACTGGGTGTTGGTCTGGGCACAGCCCTTTGTCTAAATCTTAAGTTTGGAGCACACACACACACGCACACATGTGCACACACACCATCCCAAACTTCTAAGAATAACACACCCTAAATTTGGCTCAGAGTCGGCCTGCTCCACCAGCTCCCGGCCTCGAAGTTTTCTTGTGGTTTGGGTTAAGATTTCTTTGTTTTCTGGCATCAGTCAACTGCAACGTGAATCAGCTCGCCCAGTGTGGCCGCTTGACCAAGGGAGAGCTGCTCAGACTCACCTGAGCCACCGTGGCATCCTGAGGCTGCTAGAAATGAGGAACTCTTCTTCTTGCTGGTCGGGCAGGACACCCTTCCCTGGGAGACCCAAGCTTTATGCTAAGGGTATCTTTCTCCCCGGCTCTCTTTGCAGCTGCTTCTTACTGGGTTCAGCTCTAATTTTACCCTGGCTCCTTTAAACATTCCTCCAAGAGTGTTTGTCCTTAATAAATTGAACCATAAGACTATTCTGCCACCATAAGCCTTCCCGGACTGTGTTGGGGGAATAACTACGATGGTTCTCCATTTTTGAGTGGCCAACTCTAAACGATGCCAGTCAGCATGGGGACATCAGAGCCACAGATGGACAGAAATACACTCCCACCCTGTCTTTGCTGTATGGATTTTTGACATTCCATATTGGAGACAGAGCCTTGGGCTCAGTCTCTGGCGCTGTCCTCGTTTATTTTTTTTGTCTATTTGACACAAGCTAGAGTCATCTGGGACAAAGGAACCTTAAACTGAGAAAACGCCTCCATCAAATTGCCTGTTGAAAATCTGCAGGGCATTTTCTTAATTAATGATTGATGTGGGAGGGCCCAGCCCACTATGGGCGGTGTCACCCGTGGGCAGAAAGTCCTGAGTGGTACAGAAAAGCAGGCTGAGCAAGTCATGGGAAGCAAGCCCGTAGGCAGTGCTCCTCCACGGCCTCTGCATCAGCCCCTGCGTCCTGGTTCCTGCCCAGTCTTCCCTTCATGACAGAAGTAAACCCTTTTCTCCTTTTGGTCACGGTGATTTATCACAGCCATTGAAGGCACACTCAGACAAGCACCAAGCCAAAAGAGCAAAAAGTATGACATATAATAAGAATAGAAGTACTCTCTCTCTCCTTTTAGGATGCTTGCTTGCTAGAGGTGTGGGGCAAAGTGGTTTCTTCTGGTCTTTCTGGTGTTGGCATTTCCCCATGACAGATTTCCTCCTATGCTAAGGATGCCTGCTGGCTCCTTACTCACACTTTCTACAGTTCTGTGGTTACAGGAAGCTACCACAGCAGGCACTGTGGAAGATTATAGTGGTGTTAAGAAAAAAAACGTGGGGGAGTCACAGAGTGGGGGCAGTAAAGTAGATGCAGTGACGGGAGAGGGGAGGGGGCACAGAACAGGGGAGGCAGACGCCAAGCAGGGACTGGCAAGTTTCAGTCAGAGTTGAGCAGCAGATGTGGCCTGAAGCAGGCAGGCAAGATAGGCAGGGCTAATGCCGAGGCTAAAGGTAGGAGTGTTCAGAACCAGTAAGTAGAGGGAGGCCAGATGGTAAGGACAGTTTGGGGTTTTCCCAGGGCCATTGGGTAGTTACTGTGGTACAAAAACCTATCTCCTTCTTGTCTGTGTCTGTGTCTGTGTCTGTGTCTGTGTCTGTGTCTGTGTCTGTGTCTGTGTCTGTGTCTGTGTCTGTGTCTGTGTCTGTATGTGTCTCTGTCTCTCTGTCTCTGTCTCTCTCTGTGTGTCTCTCTCTGTCTCTCTCTCTGTCTCTCTCTCTGTCTCTCTGTGTCTCTCTCTGTGTCTCTCTCTGTGTCTCTCTCTGTGTCTCTCTCTGTCTCTCTCTCTGTCTCTCTCTCTGTCTCTGTCTCTCTCTGTCTCTCTGTCTCTCTGTCTCTCTCTCTCTCTCTCTCTCTCTCTCTCTCTGTCTCTCTCTCTCTCTCCCAACTTCAAACTCTTGTCTGCCTCATCTCTCCAGCCCTCAGTCTGGTCTCCTTCAGGAAGCATGCATTCTCTGGGGCGACCAACCAACACCTCCCATTCACAGCTAGCTCAGAGCACCTTCCCACACAGAGCTCAGAGCAATCTTTCCACTGACCACTTGAGCAATCAAGTCCTTTCCTTGGTCTACGTTAAGAGATACTGGTCAGTCATATGAAGGATGAAGACTCCAGCCTGGGCCTCCAGCAGTCTGCACAAACTACAAAGCTGAGGGCAAAACTTCTAGGGTGAATGCTTGACCCTTGAGTGTGTTATTTAACTCCATGCACCTGAGACTCGGTATTTCTGTCTCTAGAATGGGTCCATCACTGGCCACAAGGCCAGATGCCTTAGGAGTTAACAAATGTCCAATGCCTAGCACAGAGCCTCACACAGCATCACACACACACACACACACACACACACACACACACGTGAGTGTCCCTCCTGGTGTTACCATCTGGGATAAGAGCTGAGCCTGTGAGGAAAGTGGGAAGAGGCAGCCCAGAGGAGCAGCTGGCGGCTGGTGGGTGGTGGGAGGTGTGATGTGAATGTTGGCAGTTTTTGTCAGTTTGTCTACACAGTCCCTAAATTTTCCCGCAGCTAAGAGCCCAGAGCAGGAATGCTGGTGCCTGCCAAGGGGGACTCGGTGTGGGCAAGGGCAAATGCAGCAATTTGGCGGGGCTGTGGGAGCCTCGGCATCTGAGTACCACGCAGCAGCCCCATCAACATGCTAAACTGTGCTCTCAAGACTGCCTCATCCCGTCTCTTAGCAACCAGCCTATTTGGAGGAATGTGGAGTGCTTCGGGGACACCGGACACCGCCTTGGAAGCATGTGCAAGACAGGAAGCGCCCCCAAATAACGCCTCCAACCCCTTGCACTCCCACGGCCTGCCACCTTATGCTGGTTACCATCTCCTGGGACGAGGGGGCCAGCTTAGAAGCCCTCCACAGCGGAGTTCGGCTACCAAACAGGTCTGTAGGCAGCTTCCAGGGCCAAGTTCATACAGGAAAGTCCTGCTTACACTGTTGGCCTCTGGACAAGAGCCCAGGTACCATCTGTTGTCCTCCAACAATCTGAGTGGCTGACATGGAACCAAAAGACACCCAGCAGAGGGCTCAGGCTCTCCATACGCAGGCCTAGGGCCAGGCAGAAAGGTTCCCAACCATACACGGAGCGCCCTGACAAAAGCCCAGATGGGCATTCGAGGAAGTTCCAGGGTCGAGACACCCGCTGGACTCATTCTTTCTCCACTCTGAAGATATATCATTTTACCTTCTCAGCAATTTATTTTGGGGGTTATTAAAGGATCCCACCAGGGCCGAGGCTTTTCGGCACGGCCAGCTGATTCCAGACACACGTCATTAATACTAACATTTTCTCGGCGCGATTGCATACCCCCATTTCAAACAAATTACTCAATTACGGCTAAGAAGGTGATGCATTCGACTTCCTGGGATTTGGTGCCCGTGGCTTTGGTCTTGACTGCGCTCCCCTAATTTCCCTCCAATTAGGTAAAGATCCCGAGGTACCCCTGTGAGGATCAGCTGGGAGGTTGCTGTGGAGACCGGAGGACCGTTCCTCCTATTGCCAGATCCATCAGTGACTGAGAAGGGAACTGGCAAAGTTTCCAGTCTCCCCCTGGGAGGAGCGCTCGCTCATTGCCAACGGCAGAGACAATAGGTCTGTTGGATGGGAAAGGATACAGATTTAATAAGCTTCCGGGTCTCCTCAGCTTCCCAAGAGCAGCTGCACCTAGAGGAGTGCCAGGCAGTGACACTTTCCTTCCCTGTCCCTGGGGTTGCGTGGGGGTAGGGAGTCGGAGGGGTGCAGGCCTTGGCTCTGATGTCATAACCGGCCAATCCACTCAGTGTGGGCCACGCTTTCTCAGTAACTGGCCAAAGGGACCATCAGAGTGGTGGCATCTGAGGGTGAAGCCACCGATGCCAAGAAGCCCAGGAGATGTGGATTTTTATTTTCCGAAAAATTCAAAGTGAATCGCGGCTCCCTCTTGCTTTTCATACTTGGTTGGCTCTCTCGAGGAAGTGCCAAGCACAACATGAGGTGCTGCTCCAAGCTTCTCTCCCAGGGTCTTCTCAACCCCTTTCCCTAAATAAATACTCTGCACTTGGAAAGGTCAAACGCTCACACCTCCCATCTGTCCACACGATATTTGTTCTCCACTTGGATTTCCTTCCTAACTTCTCCCAGCCTGGCATCAGCTGAACTCAGGTTCAGCCCAGGAGCCCCTGGTCAACCAGTATCTTAACCAACCCCCACAACCCAGAAATCTTCTCTCTCCGTCTCTACTCCCCTTCCTCCCTCCTCTGGAAGGCTCATCAGCACTTTCCATAATTTAGAGTGTGGAACGGTTCATGTGTCTGTCCCCAGCCCCAGAGTGGCTGAACCACGCAAGGTGAGGGAGGGACATTTTCAAAGAAACAGCTGAGGGACTTGACATGGGAACAGAGGTGATGGAGAAGGATCTTCTTGGTGTCAAGCTGTAAACACTCAAGAGTTGTTAAGCAATTAATGAATGGAGCTGGGGTGGTGGTTCAGAGCTCTAAGAGTACTGACCTGGCTTTTCCAGAGAAATGGTGTTAATTCCCAGCGCCTACATGGCAGCCCCAAACCATCTGTGACTCCATTCCCAGGGACTGACGCCCTCTTCTAGGACCAGGTACGCATGTGGTACGCAGATATACATGCACATCAAACACCCATGCACACGAAATAAACTCATTTTTTTTAAATGGATTGAAAGCAGTACCGCCCCCATGGTTCCCGGAGGAGGGGCGTGGGGAGCAGCTACATTGACTGCTTATCAGTTCCTCCCTCCTCCCTCCATTTTAAACCAAGCACGTCTAGTATCGTGGAGTAAAGGTCAGCTCACTAACAACATCTCCAAAAGGCATCCTTTTATTTCTCTAAATATTTATTTATTATATATGAGTACACTGCCGCTGTCTTCAGACACACCAGAAGAGGGCATCTGATCTCATTACAGATGGTTGTGAGTCACCATGTGGTTGCTGGGGTTCGAACTCAGGACCTTTGGAAGAGCAGTCGGTGCTCTTAACCACTGAGTCACCTCTCCAGCCCTCGAAGAGGCATCCTTATAATTGCATCATCACGTTTAGCTTTCTGGGGTGATGCTTTAAAACTAACTGGGGCTGGGGAGGGGGCTACTAAACCCTTCAACTCATCAGAGCTGAACTGAGAAACTCATCCAGAGAAGAACTGAACACCAAGCTATCTCAAGAAGGTGAGTACCACCCACAGCAGTCATTCTACCGTCCTGCCATCCACTGCCCAATGTCCAGTAGTCGCTCAGTGCTTAAGAGTTTCTGGCCAGGGGCTCCTCAGCCCTCGCCCATCTACCCTATCCTTCAAACCCGCCCCACTACAACCTTCCCAGAAGTAAAGCATGTCCCTCTGTCCTGGAATGGTACAGGGGTCTGCCCAGTAGCCTCTCCAAAAGCCTCGGGTGGGCTTTTGCTGGTGCTCACCATTGCAAACCCTGACCCCCACCCCCAGGTTTTCCTATCATAATGCGTGTGTCCGTGAGGATATCCAGAGATGTGCAGCTGGATGGTGTGGCCACCCCAGAATCTGAGCCCTCAGGCACGGTTTTCCTCTCATCCTCAGTCACCTTTCAGAGCCCTCAGTGTCAGAAACACAGTGTGACACACATGCCGTTGACTCTAGTGTCATCCCTGTTACAGCATTACGCTTTGGTTGAGCTGCATGGCGAGACTCAGTCTCAACGACAAATAATCACAGTAACGTGTGGTTCTGGGAGGAAGGAAGGCCTCTAAATAACCAACCTGTGTTACCTAACGCATTAAGACTCACAAACATGAACGGTAAAATGGCGTGCATTCCTAAGCATGTACGACGCAGAGGCTAACCCTGTCAAGTGCCGGGTGCACATCCTCAACTCCGGATCTTCGTGTGATCCAGGAAGGGGAGGTGCTGCTAAGGCTGCGCTCTGTGGTAGTGGAAGTGAAGCAGCTGCCCTCCAACCTCCTTGGTCCTGAATCCAAAATCTTGATTCTAAGGGAACTAGAGATGGATACCACGTCACTCCCTCTAAGTGCACCGGGAAGCGTGCTGGCTCTGACCCAGAGGGACAGGAAGGGTGTAGAACTGTGGGAGAATTTTCAGAACAGCCTAACCGTGTAGAAAACGCTGACTGACAAAAGTCGCTGGCCACTCTCAGACACTGTACGGCAGGGCAAAGGGGGCCATCTTCCCATCCCCACACGCCCATCCCAAGGGTTGGTACAAAGGTTGATTTTCCTTCTCTGCATTCACCCACATTTTCTGCATTTTCAGTTTGGAAAGTAGTATGATCATCCACACTGTGACTCTGGCCAAGGCTTCATCTTAAGTTTCGAGTAGTGGGCACTGTGTCTAAGGTGTACAGGTGCCCCTGAAACTATTCTCCATGGGCCTCTGAATCCATCACCCTCAATATGCATAAAAAGGAGAGGGTACTTGCCTAGCATGTGAGGGCCCTGAACCCAATCCTCAGTTCTCAGAAAAAATGGGGTGTGCAGACAAAGCTGGAGAGATGGTTCAGTCAGTGAAGTGCTTCTGAAGTAAGCAAGAGGAGCGACCTCGGGTCTGGTCTCTGGTGTGTGTTTGCCATCTCAGGGCAGGGAGGTAGAGTCAGGAGGATCCCTGATGCTCACTGAGAGACCCTGACTCAAAAAGAGCAGTGGAGACCTGACATTGACCTCTGCCTCCACATGCATCCACCCACACACGTGCACACAAAAATGAACACACACAAATGCACTCAATAAATAAATCAATTTTAAAAGGAGGCCAAGGCCCGGAGAGATTGCTTTTCCCACAGCTGGATTCTAGCCCAAACATCTGGTCCAAAGGCCACACCATGCCCACCTTTCTGTTACAATCCGTGGGCTGGTGGATACGTGCTTTGAAGGGACACTGAGTAGAGCCCTTCACCCTGCCTGATGTCTTGAACACATAAAGTTATTTTTCCTCCATGTCTGGTTGTATGGCTTTTTTTTACACATTTCTTTTCTGCCCACTGTTAATGTGCTGGAACAAGCTAAAAATACAATGTATATAAAAATAATGCCATCCGCAGGCCTGTCTGCTCTGGTATAGAAACTTCCCTATTAGGACAAACCAAAGGATGCACATTTGCAGCCGCCAGGGAAGGGACGCACGCTAGAGAAGGCCAGAGAAGGCAACAGAGAAAGCTACCATGGTTTGCAGAGTGAGCCGACAGCCACAGAGTTAGCCCGCTCACAGGCTGAGTGTGAGGGAGGAGGGAGGGGGAAGAAGAGGACGTCTGACTGTCACACCGAGAAGCAGAAGGGACCAGCCTGAATCTGCCTGTAAAACAGAGCAAGACCTCACGTCCATGCCCTCGTGACCCAAGGGCTTCATATCCACAGAGGCTCTGATCCGAGCTGCCCTTCCAAGTGAGACGTCGGACATTTATGTCGACCGTGATGGCCAGCCTAATGTTGTCAGAGTTAAACTCGTTTAAACCAGTTTAACGGACGCAGCTCTCCAGAGGGCGGCTGGCAAAGCTGGAAGCGTTGGCCAGAAAATAGCTCAAAATAAATGATCTTAATGCCTCAGTGGCCATTTTCTTCCTGCGTTTCCCTCTTGGCTCTTCTGTTCCTCCCTTCTCTCTTCCCTTTCGTCGTCCTCCCTTCTCTTCCCTCCCCCATCCCCTCTTCTTTTTTCTAACTGTATTGAGACTCCGCAGTCGGCCATGGCTAGACTGTGTCCCCAGAGTTCCCAAGTTGGAAGCCGAGTCCTCAGTGTGGCAATGCCTTTTAGAGTTGGGGACTGTGTCCTGTGACCACACCTTTTAGAGTTGGGGACTGTGTCCTGTGACTACGTGGCCTGTCCCTGAGGGTGTGGGAGAGATGCTCTGGCAGGGATGGACCTTATGACAGTGGGTTGTTGTAAAAGTGTGAGTCCCATCTCAGGCTCCTCGAGCATGTTCCCGCCATGACGCCAGCCTCCTGTTATGACACGGCCGCCAAGCAGACCCTTACCAGAGCCACTGCTGTGCTTCTGAATCTCCAGAACTCCTTTCTTTACACAGCCAGCCTGGTGTGTTTCATAATAGCAACAGAAAACAGGCAAATGCAGAGTCTACTGTGACATCTGTTTGGACTTGTTTCCCCTTGATTAAAACCCTTGCTAATAAAAACTCCTGAGCTTAGAACAGCATATGGGCAGCCTACCTGATCTCAGAAGTGCCAAGGCAGAAGTGAATGAAGGTTTGTGTCCTAAGGAATAGCACAGGGCAGGTGGGTCCCCGGGCCCTGCCACCCACCGGCTGCATGGGCCTCAGTGATCTCCCAGCCAAATGCCAGTGTTCTGCTTTGTATGGGAGGTTTTTCTGGTGCAGAACCTGCCTAATGGAGGTGCCATCTAGTTTAAAAGAGACCACAGGAAGTGCTTTGGACAGGGCATTAAGCTCCTAACAGACAGATGACTACAAAACTACTTTAAAAAAAATGTGTGTGGGCATGCACATGTTTGTGTATTATGAATTACACTTGTGTGTAGGTGTGCGTGTTTGTGTATATGTATATTGTACTTGCATATACATGTGTTTGTGTGCATACGTGTGTACTTGTCAGTGTATGTGAACTATGCTTGTGTGTGTACATGTGTGCACATGTAGGTATGTTTGTGAGTATGTATATTGCATTTCTGTGTTTATGTGTGTGCTTCTATGTGTCCATATACATATATATATGTATATATATATATATATATATATGACCATGCATGTGCACATACACACACACACACACACACAGAGTATATGTATATTTGTGTATATTTGTACAAGTGTGCACATGCATGCAGAGGCCAGAGGACTTCAGGTGGCATCCTTAGGAATGCCTTTGTGATAGGAACGTCCTTTGTGGCAGGGTCTCTCTTTGGCCTGGAGCCCACCTATTAGGCTAGGCTAGCTGATCAGTGAGCCCTGAGGACCTACCTCTCTCTGCTTTCTCAGCAGTGGAATCCTGAACCATTGTGCCCAGCCTTCCTCCAGGGGTTCCATGAGATCAGAGCCCTCTGCTTGCCGGGGATGCACCTTACTGTCCGTCTGTCCAACCTGAAACTGTTCAGTCTAGGGAGCACACGTGTTTGTCCAAACAATGGCTGTCAGCCACTAACAATCGATCCCCATTCCAGGACACAGATCCCTTCTTGCTGATAGGACACGAGCTCAGGTTCAATGCCCAGGACTTGAAGAGGTGACTCTAGTCCCAGGCACAGAGGCAAGCCCTCTTTCTTTGACACCTGATTTAAAACAATAGAAAGGCCAAGTTTCCGGGCTCTCTGCCAATGGGCGAGGCAGACTGCTTTCCTGCCGGCCCCCGATTCTCAGGGCAGAACACAGAACTTGGGGAAAATGCAAAGCGACATGCCATCTGCTTGGCTTCTGGACAGTGTAATTAGCTGAGAAGTGCCTTTACATCTTCGTAGGACTGCATTAAGTCGGGATTAATTAATTGCTGTGTTAATGGGAAGCACCTTTAGCGCTCCAATGACATAATCAGATGCAATTAGAAGCACAGAAAGGAGCCCTTTATAATTAATGACGTCTTCACTTCCTGAAACATGTAATCCTTCTGTCCTCAATTCCAAAGAGGTTTGCAGACAGAAGGCACTAAATATAGATCCGGAACCAATGTTTAAATCACTTTAAAACTCGCCTTTCCATAAGAGTAGTGAACCCAGAACAAAAGCTCACTTCAGTTTCTAGGATTCTGAGCCCTTTTGTCCGTCGGGTTAAACAGTCAGCAAGCATAGGTTCAAACAGTAATGGCCAATAATTACGGGTCTGATATATTTAACCTACACCGAACGAAGCTTGCCCTACCAAGCATACTAACTTGAATTAACTCATGCCAATTGTCCTTGCTCTGATTCACCTTTAAAAAACACTCTAGGAGCTGGGGAGACAGCTTAATGGTTAAGAGCACTGGCTGCTCTTCCAGAAGACCCAGTTCAATTCCCAGCTCCCACATGGCAGCTCACAACTGCTGCAATTCCAGTCTTAGGAGGGCCACCGCCATCTTCTGGCCTCCATGGGTACTGCATGCATGTTACACATACATATGCAAGTGAAACACCCATATACATTATATATATACATTATATATATATACATATACATGTGTGTGTTTTATGTATGTATATATGATATGTATATGTATAAATAGTTATATAATTATATAGTTATATAGTTGTAGCACTCTGTCCCTCACCTCCATGATGAAAAAATGAGACTGGCTTTGCTTCTAATTCGGGAAGTTAATAACAAGCCAAATGTCACGCACCAAGCACAGATCTAAGGACTTAGCATGCAGAAGCTCAGCGAATCCTCCCAGAGACCCTGACTGTAGAACTGCTGTTTTCTGTTTCACAAACAGGGATGCCGAGGTACCAGATCCCTCACAGCAGTACTGTGTCCGGGGCCGAAAGTATAACTCAGTATTAGAGAGCTTGCCCAGCATGCACAAGGCCCCAGAACATAATACCCAGCACTCAGGGGATGAATGTGGTCCCCCAAATTACCATTTCCCTGGAAAGGCCTCTCTGACTGAACTCTTGACCAGAAAGAAAGACAGACTTTTAGACTGTAATTATTTTTTGATTGTTTGTTTTGTTTCTTGTTTTTTTGTTTTTTTGTTTTGTTTTGTTTTGTTTTTTTCTCAGTGTAGCCCTGGCTGTCCTGGAACTCACTCTGCAGACCAGGCTGACCTTGAACTCAGAGATTCACCTGCCTCTGCCTTCCCAGTGCTAGGATTAAAGGCGTCCACCACCATGCCCCAGCTCAGACTGTAATTCTTATTGTCTCCAGAGGCAGTTGACATCTTAGACCTGCGGGCAGCCCGATGCCCACCTTCACCAAATGACATATGAAAGGAAGGGGGAGGGAGGATACAAGAACTGAGCCCGAGGAACATACCAAGGGTTCCCTCAGAATTCAAGCTATAGATCGCCAACCTTATCTCGTGTTCTCTGCGAGTCGTTTGTACACATGTTCACGCGCTGGCACGTGCACAGAGAAGCCAGGGGACAACCTCAGTCAGCATTCACCAGGTTCCCCATGTCAGCCTTTTCGTGAAACAGAGTCTCTACCTGGCCCAGGGCTTGGCAATTAGGCAAGGCTGACTGGCCAGTGAGTCCCCGGGATCCTCCTGTCTCCACTTGTCTGGCTCCGGGGTACCAAGCGTATTCCACCACACCCTGCCTTTGTCGTGGGTTCCAGAGATTAAGTTCACTAACCGTGCTGCCTCCTAGTCACTACTTCTGTTTTCTGATTGGATGCACAGCACAAGCACATCTGGCCTCCTCAATGAACTAAGACAGGAGGCCCCTCCCTCCCCCTCCCCCGCACAGGCCGCCAAGGCTTGCTTTACCTTGTCGTAATAGTATCTCAGAGCCCTGCTCAGCTTGTCGTAGTTCATGTTTGTCTTGTTCTTGCGGAGGCCCCACAGTTTGGCCACTTCTTCAGCCTTGAGGAGTTTGAACTCGCCATCGTTAGACGTCCAGCAGATGAGGTGCTCATGTTTCTGGTCCAGCAGCAAGTGCAAAAGGAACTGCCACAGGGTGATTGCACTCTCCATACCTGGGAGGGGGGGCAGGAGGCAGGCAGGTCAGAGCTCGGGTCTGCAGGCCAGGGGCTGTGTGGGGCTCTGCTCCATGGCTCTGTTCCACAGAGCATAAGACAGAGAGAGGACTTTCCTCCCCCCATCCCAACAGACTACCAAGTCACACACAGGCTTTCTGGTCGCAAGTTTACAAGCAGCTTCGATCCAGGAACGTGATGGCAGTGCCCTGGAGTCCTGAAACTCCCTAATCACAAACCCGCAGAGACCTCCCTGTGCTGGGAGCTACTGGAATAAACTGACTAAAGGAATGGCTAGCTTCCTCTATTCCCGCCCATCACATCAACTGCATCTAGCCATCACTTGCTGGAATGTGGCCATGAGCATCTGCTAGGGCTAAGTGAAGTCACGCAGGGGCCTGGGGTCATGAAGCCATAACCCCCCCTTGGTTGAACTGTCCTTTCACCCTACCCAGCCAGCCTTGCATTGCAGGGAGGGGAACTCAGTTATTCTTTGCACTGTCAATGTTCTCAGGTCCCAGGACAGTGTTTGCATAAAGCAGACATCCAGTCAGTAGATGCTGGTTAAACAATCAGTTGTTGCCAACTGAAGGAAGAGACGGTCAATTTCCCAGGCACTTGTGTAGTCGCCCAAGCCCCACGGTCTCAAGCACACTGACAGGAAGTGTTTTTCCCAACCAGGAGAGGAAATCCCATAAAACAATGCTATCTTTCTCCTTTGCCTGTAGCACAAACTCTGCTATTCCTTCCTCCTAACATAGTACTCGCTACTTTTTAGAGTCCAGTGGACTCCCGCTTTTTCATATGAAAGCAGGTCAAGTGGGATCGCTGGACTGTCATGATCTGAATTTTGATCGCTTGAATATATTTGGAAGAAATTACCCCTTTGTTCTATTACACTTATTTATTGCGTGTGTGTGTGTGTGTGTGTGTGTGTGTGTGTGTGTGTGCACCCATACAAAACATGGCTTGTGTGTGAAAGTCGGAGGACAACTTGTAAGCGGTCCATTTTCTTCCACTGAGTCCTGGGGATTGAACTCAGGTAGTCAGGCTTGCTGGCAGGCACCTTTACACCCGCCGAGCTAGCTTGCTAGCCTTACCCGTTGATTTTACTAATGCCCGTGTAATTAGGAAATGCCTTCCTCCAGGTTAGCTGGTGAGAGCCAATACTGCAGGTGTTTTGATCTGGGCAAATACATGGAGCTGAGAATTGGATGCCGAGTCTGGGAGGCTCAGCAAAGATCTGAAGGAGGGGTTTAGGGGGGTCTACCTCAAGACACGCAAAAGTCAAGCCGTGAGGTGGAGACAAGGATGACAGGATGAGGAAACTCCATCTATAGCAAGGAGACATTGGGGTCTGTTTGGGATAGCCCAGGGTGACGACAATAAGGACAGTGAGGAAGATGCCTGGAAGACAGAATAGTGGCCATGAGGAGTTTTCTACAGTGAGTCCCCCTCAGTGCCTGTTTTCATGGCTTTGCATTGAACAGCTTCTAGGTGTCCTAGGAGCCAGAGCAAGTCAGGCAATTCCCTTCTGATAGACCTCAAACTGCCTGACATCTTTCTGTGTCTTCAGGCAGGTCCTACAGGACAGGAGAATTGCTCAGCGGCGAGCGCTTGGCCAGCATGGGCCCTGGGTTCCACCACAGCACCACAGGAAGCAGCTTTGGGATCCTGTCAGCAATACCTCCAGACCCCCCTCACACTCCCCCCAAGCCCCATTGCAGTATGAAAACCCCCAGTCACCCCTAAGGAGCATTCATTCCTGCTTCCTCACAGGCCCAGCCAGAAGAATCCTATTGTTTCTCTGAGCACCGTGGGTGCCACCCAGTGTCTGTTACAGAAGGTCCAGACTAAGAATGCGCTACAAATCTCCACGGGGTGTTTTATTTATAACTCTTTAAACGGGGTATCCATAAAGACCCTTCACCACAGCGGTCACTGGGTCTGTGAGAGTCAGCCCCGTTGCTGCTGACTTCAAACCACACCAGCAACTCTTGAGCTCTGAGAAGGACTCCTGGCAGGACGTGCAAGCCTTATGGCTCCAGTTCCTAATGAGCCCAAATAAGCCACACACGGTTCAAATTCACGGGTGTCTGCAGCCAAACCTTCTGGCAACGAGTTTTTAAAATATCTTTGAAACTTAGTGGTCACTCAGAGGAGCCTTCCTGGAGAGGCAGAGAGATGCCAGCCAGTTTGGGGTTCTGCAGAGAGGGAAGTGCTCAGCCTGCCTCTCTCGTCCTGGCTTTACTCCTTTAAGGGGCCAGGCAGCCAGCAGCACACTGAGATGGGTCCCTATAACCCTCAACACACTGAGAGTTGGGCTTAGTCAGTGAAATACTGGCTTTGAAGTGATGAGATACATAAAACTGACCTGAATTTTCTCAAAGCCTGGCACAGAAGTAAAATAAATGCCATCGTGAGCCAAGGATTCTCAGGACCATTTGTTACATAGCATCAACACAGCAAAAGCTAACTGCTACAACATCACACATATTTGTTCCTTCCTTCACCAGGATGCCCTTGGGAGCTCCAGGAGGTATGAAAGGGCAGAAAGGGAACAGGCCTTTGGTGGGGATGGGACACTCAGCTTCAGGGACTCCTACATTTCTGGAACATCCTGAAGCAGAAAGAATGGACCCACAGAGGGCCAAGGATAAGGACCTCAAAGTCACCCAACAACTCTTAGGACAGAGGCCAGTCTGTGAGGTGGCAAGCAGCAGCATGGATCACTCAGAGTTGCTGAGAGCAACCATGCTCCCCGGAGGTGACTAAGGGCTCAGGCTTCACGTGTGGAAAGCATCCACCCATCACAAACCTGCTCTCCTTCCGAGCTCGCGCCAGCCGCTGCTTCGCCCTACTCGACGCCCCAGTTTTGATGACTGACTCACACAAAGTTCCACTTTGGGTTGGAAGCCCAAGCCACACATTACTCAGTGGTGAATATCAGACATGGTTCTCTTTTAGCCAGCTCACAGTCCCACGGTAGAAACCATCCTGTAGGAGGGGTGTGTCACAGAAGCATAAGGCGGTTCTGACCGCCCCCCTCCCAGCCCCTACATCCACATCAAGTGATATTACATGGAGCCACAGAGCCAAGACCAGGCTCAGGTGGGCCACTCCAGGAGGACACTACACTTGTGCCCTCCCCTCAAGGGCACAAGCTAGGTTTCTTTGACTCCATTTCTACTGTTCCTTTAATTATGGCCGCATCAAATGTTGTAACTTGTAGTTGTTTTCATATACAACCATCCAGCAGGTCACCCCACCTCCACCCCTAATATCTGTCAATACCAGTCATTTAGAATGTCCAGCAAGAGAAAAAGTAATGACTTATGTACCTGGAGGTGTGTTCTAAGAACTGTGACTGCTGTACTTAACTGTTTACTGTGGGATTCACCAGGAGGAAGAAGTCACGAAAGCCTTACAACCTGGGCAGGCTGTGGGCTCCCTTAGGGGAGCAACTGTTTGTACAGATACATTGTATCTATGAGACTGTCGCTGTCTTGGTAGCAGAGCTGGCTTTAAGTTACAGTGTGTCATCAGCTGACATTCATTTGGCTCGTTGCCCAGACGTGCTAGCTTCCAATGACTAGAACTCTTGAAAGCAATGCTAGAAATGTGATAAATGCACTGACATCCGTCCCCAGGTAGTCTGGGCTTTTAAATGCTCCTCCCCACCCCACTTTGGGTTTTGTTGGTTCAGGATGTATCCGCACGCACAAAGGGTACCCATCAAATCAGGATGGTGGGTAGTTTCCTCTCTTTGTTTTTGGAGCCTCAAACTTCTGTCTTTCAGAGCTCTGTAAGACAGACAATAGACTACTGTGAAGTATATGTTCCTAGGTCAGAACTTGCTCCTCCAGTTGTATACATTGGCCTCTGCCCCTTTCATCCAACCCTCCCACCCTCCCAGCCCCGAGCAACGACTACAAAGTCACTTTTTAAAGCTTCCACATATTGAAGAGAACACACAACACATTTGTTATTGTTTGTCTGATCGCTAATGAGAACATGCTTCTCTTGCCCTGCCCAGGATATATGGGATTTGATCAGGTATTTTAATGCCATCTTTTAAAAGATTATTATGAGGGGAGGAGCATGTGCACATGGTAGCACAAGAGCGCATGAATGGAAGTCAGGGGAAAGCTACACGTAGTCGCTTCTCAGGGATGAAGCGGGTTCCCAGACTTGCCCGCAAGCACATCGTCTGCTGGACTGTCTCACCAGGTTGAGTCTCCTCAGACTATAAATGTTTATGTACCGAATGTACGAATGTTGCTGATTTGCTTGTACACAGTACCCAAGTATCAAAACATCACATCACACCTCATAAATACATACGATTACCATGTCAATTAAATGATTAAAATAAAATAAAATGGCTTATTGGATCTGAAAAACCTCCTTTAAAGAGGCAGGAAGAAAACTGATGACTGGCCAAGTTGACAGCCTTCTTTTTTTTTTTTTTTTTTTAAATTACACGTTTTACTATCATCTTTCTTCCAAGCAAAAGGCAAAGCTGGGTACTAAAGGCTCAGGCCAGGCAGCTCCTGACAGGTGAGACGGAATTCAGAAGCAAAAGCCGATGTTCTCTCCGCCTGTTCAGATTAACAGCTAGCTTCACACGTGGCATATGATGTTTGCCGAAACCTGTCCACCTCTCACAAAACAAGACAAGACAGGGCCAGCAAGACAGCGAGGCCCTTTCCTCAACAGCCTGGCATCCTGACTTCTATCCCCAAGATCCACATAGTGAAAGGAGAGAATCAAGTCCAACAAATGACCCTCTGGTCGCCACATGTACGCCATAAGATGTGTTCCCAGATACATACGTGCCCGTGGGGGTGGGGGGGAGAGCAAGAATAAGTAAATGTAATAAAAAGAAAAAAGAAATAAATTAAAAGCTGCGATGCTCAGTACATCAATGTAGGCTCTTTTAAATAAGATGTATATAATATATACTATACAGTATTATATATTATATTATATATTATATTATATATAATATATATTATATATTATATTATATTATATATTATGCTATAACTAACTGGAAACATCAATCTCTCCATTCTCTTGCTCTTGATTCCTTTGCTTTGCTTTCTTCTCTCCTCTCCTTCCTCTCTCTCTCTCTCTCTCTCTCTCTCTCTCTCTCTCTCTCATGCCAAGATGCTGTCTAGCTACTTGGAAAACATCAGTAAACAAAAAGACGTATGTCCGTATTGAGCTCACATGTCAGCAGAAGAGACAGGCTGTGAACAACAAAACACATGATGAATTAGGCACAGTGTGTTGAAAGATGGGGGTTATGGAGAGTCATTAAAGCTGGACGAGGGGCTGGGGGAGCAGGATGTGCATGCAGATCCAGGGCAGGGGTCCAGGGGTCAGAGAAGGCCTTGCTAAGACGGTGATAATGAAAACATTTCTTTGTTTAAAAATGGAGTTTTTGAACAAGGATTAAAAACCACAGTTGCCAGAGGGATATAAAATGAACACAGGTCAAAGATATTCTTCTCTTATTAAGTCTATTGTCTACTCACTTTGTCTATTAAGACAAAGGAACTAGGTAGGTTTTATAATGGCAGCAAAAGTCTTAATAATGGGGCATTTACAGATGAGGAATAATGAAACAAATAGGCAAACAGAGGCAAAAAAACAAAATGAGGGTGGGAGAGAAAAAAAGAAGCATTGTAAGACGGGCTGGGTATCTATGGACAAGAATTATTTCACAGCCAGAACCTAAATAACGAACAAAGCTGTAAAAAGCTTTCATAAAAATCAGAATTCTAACAGCCACAGGGGTCTTCTCCAGATCCTAGATGCCGCCCGACTTTACCTGAGCAGGGTTCTTTTCTATACGTTTAAGGAATACCCATGCACACTGAGAGGGCTACTCGGCAAGCGAGAAGATTCTGGGCCATCTTTGGGTTCATCTCTGAGCATTTGTCCTGCCTGCCTGTCGTGAGGGGTGTCATTCACCTTTCTGTACACGTATGTCCTCACAGGTAAAGTGATGGTGGTGGTGGGTTTAATGCGGAGGTGGTGAATGGAGATTAAAAAATCACTACCCTGCAGGGTTATTGTTCAACATTACAAAGTCGCTAACAAACTCTATCTGGGACAGAGCAAGTTCTATTTAAACAATGGCTGCTGTTACTTCTTAAACAAGGAAAGCTCTTCGCAGATGCTGCTGTGACGTCGGATGGGCTTTCCCTAGTTCAAAGGCACCATCCAGATGCTGTATGTACTTTGTCATTAGGCAGTGGCTTCAATACAGTCACCAACGTGAACGTTAAGGGACTGTGCATGTTGGCTTACAAGGTGACAGGGACTGTAACCATATACATTGTTAGGACTACAGGCAACACAGCACCCATCCTTCCCCGCTAGCATAAGGCCTCCAGGTTGGGCAGATCAGCAGAGAGCGACCCCTGCTGTTCATGCGGCCCCTGGACATGCTTTAGGTCCCACGGATCTCACAAGAGGCCAGGAGGCCAGGAAGTCAAGAGGATGAGAACTGCTGAGTTGGGCGAGGAGGATCTAGAATAATAAGTCTCTGTCTGTGGGTGACATAACCCAAGCCAGCTGATTAGCGCGACAGACAGAGCAAAGACGTGGAAGGGGCCGCTGGCACTGTGGAGGAGGGACATTTTTGTGGACTCCCCGTGAGTACTCTCCGCCTCTGTGTTTTCCACACTCAGCTTTTTACAGATGTAAGCATGAGATGTTTTTTTGTTTTTTTTGTTTTTTTTGTTCTTCCTCATCTCTCTTGCTTAAGAAAAACTTAGGGCAGAATGACAAAGGGAAAGATGCTGTAGACAGAACAGACTGACTACTCTTGCCGTCAGCCCCCACGTACCAGGACATTGCCTACTTGAACAGTGTGGTCTTTGGACTTTCAGAGGTCCCATCTCCCTGATATCCTCTCCTCTCAAAAACTCAAGCCCTCTACCTTTCATCTGCCACAAGGGGGCGCCAGATGTCCTCCTGTGAGCTGGCGGCACACTCCTCACCCACAGCCAGGCGTTTGAGCTGCTTCTTAGAAATCCAAAACTTCTTGCAGTCAACCATTGAACTAAGAACGGGGTCCCCAATAGAGGAGTTAGAGAAAGGACTGAAGGAGCTGAAGGGGTTTGCAACCCCATAAGAAGAAGAAGAATATCAACCAACCAGACCCCCCTGCACACACACCCCCCCCAGAGCTACCAGGGACTAAACCACCATCCTGAGAGTACACTGGGATGGACCTATGGCTCCAGTTGCATATATAGCAGAGGATGGCCTTGTCAGGCATAAATGGGAGGAGAGGACCTTGGTCCTGTCAAGGCTCGATGCCCTAGTGTGGGGGAATGTCAGGGTGGGGAGGTAGGAGGAAGTGGATGGGTGGGTAAGTGGGGAACACCCTCATAGAAGCTGGAGGAAGGGAGATGGGATAGTGGATTTCTGGAGGAGAAACCAGGAAAGGGGATAACATTTGAAATGTAAATTTAAAAATATATCCAATAAAAATACCAAGAATGGCAAAAAGAGAAAAAAAGACAGAAAGAAATCCAAAATTTCACTTGCTTGTTCCCCCCCCCCCCCCCCCCCCCGTTAACTGACACCTGATGTTTCTGTCTGCACGCTGTTAGCTTTGCTTCTGGGATTGTACGGAGGTGTCAGCTAAGCAGGTAAAAGGATGCTCTGGTTGTCTTTCTTTCTCCTTTGACTTGAGACAGGCACAGGGTCTCATTAGGTAGCCCCTAGCTGTCCTGGAACACACTATAGACTGGGGCTGACCTGACCTGGAACTCACAGAGATCCGCCTGTCTCTACCTCCTGAGTGCTGCGATTAAAGGTGTGCCCCTGTTGTCTGAAAACAAGGGATGTTCCTGTCTCGCTGACATTTCTCCTGGATGCAGTTCCTGGTCAATGAGGAAGGGGTTCAGAGCAGTTCACTGCTGCCCAAGGGGATGGACAAAAGCCACAAGCCCACTGAAAGCAAGGAACAGGAATACATTTAGGTCTGCCAGAACCCAGAACAGGCAACTTTCAGGCATGCAAGGGTAATTTGCTAAGCACATGAGCACAGGACACCAACAAATTCTGAGGTCTTTTTGTCTTAGGCAGTGGTCGGTTCTCAGCTTTCCTAATGCTGCAACAGTTCTCAGGTCGTGCTTTTGTTACTTTGTTGCGACTTCATAACTGAAACTTTCTACTGTTGTGAATCGTAATATATAATAATAACAAAAATAAAAAAAATAACAAATGCATGTGTTTTCTGACAGCCTTAGAGAAAGAGTCATTCAGTCCCCAAAGAGGTCATGACCCCGAAGGCTGAGAACCTCTGGTGTGTATTTTTTTCTGGGACCAGCCTGACATTCTTACAATTCATTTTCAAGAAATATTTTAGTCATTGCTGCTGCCACAAGTGAGAAGGAAAGGTATAAAGTCCTTCACGGGGTCCATGTTCCCCAAAGTTCTTCCCACGGGATAGCCAGGGTCTGTAATTTCATTTGTTCTGTAAACAATCTACAGGTCGCTCATGTTTTCAAAAGGAACGAGGGAAGAGCAAAGAGAAGCGGGCGCTGCTTGACCTAGTGATTTATCCTCTGAGACCATGCGAGACAGCTTGCCACGTCTTAAAACTGAATCTTCCATTTGAGGGGAAGATTTTCAGGAGAAATTACCGACCCGATGGCCACTCGGTCAGAATGGAATTGCAACTCACTGTGTATACAAAATGCCCAAGTCTCCTGGAACTCTGTCATCCATGGCCTGCTGGTGGCCCACATACAAGGGTGTTTTCTTTGGAAAACTAAATGGATAGATACCTTGCCTCCACTGGGACAGTGTCTGTGGGCCACTCTGCTTCCTCCGACATCCGCAAATTCATCCACTTCCCGCCCCACCCTAGCAGGGCACAATCCAGCCCTATCTTATTCCACCTTTTCAGACCTCTCTAGACGGCCTCACACGGGTCCTCTTTGATCTCCAATGTGGCAAAGTCCCAAAGCTTCCTCAAGATACAATGTGTTCTTTCTGGGCCTGGAGAAAAAAGTGAACCACCTAGAGGATAAATAAATATCTAGTGTCTCAGAAGCACACACCTCTATGTGCCTCAAAGGTGCAAGTCACTTCTAATTGGGATAGCCAGGGGAGAGCTCGGAATAATAGCCCACTTGCTATCGGGCTGCAGCAACGCTCACGCACATATCTTATGATATCGCCTTATAGGAAGTAAGGCTTGGCCAAACAGGCTGAGTGTTTTTAGCCAGAATTCCGTTAGTATCCCCTGCAATTCCAACATAGCACACGATGGGAAAGCACGCTAAACGGCTGTATAAATGCTCCCAACTTTTTTTTTTAACCTTAAATTCTTTCTGGTGGAATTGAAGTGCTTTGGCTTTATGGATGCTTCACAAAAGCTAAAGATCCCAGCCATTTTGCAACCGCTCCCTTGGGAGAGATGCAGCATGGCCCACCTTTTCCAGTGTCTTCTGATCACCTGAGCCCTCTGTGCGCCATGACTCTCTAGGTAACCAACAACAGAGCCTGCAAGGTATCTTCGACGCCCAAACCTCCATTTAAACTCTTATTGAAAACATCAGACCACAGTGTTATGGGACAGCTCGATCAAAGAGCCAAGAAAGAAACCCAACTAGGCGCCTAGATTTCCCAACAGAGAGGCTGCAGCCCCTGGGTTGTCTACAGCTACCGCTCTGAGCAACAGTAAGTTCAGGAGACAGAGGGAGAAACCACAGCGCTTGTGAGGAAAAAATCATTCCAGGTAACCAACTGTCTTAACAAAACTTGACCGTGTCTGGAAAGACAAGCCGAGCTGTAAAGCGCAGAGGTTCCTGCGTGGTGGGTACAGCCGCCCCACCCCCAACCCCCTGCCCCAGGGATGGCGAGAATGTTTTTCTTTAAACAGAAGGCCGTTCCTTTCCAGAGGTTTCTGGAAGAGAACCTGACCATTTACTTTCTGCGCTATTGTTTTTATTGTCCCGGGTTCTTTGCGCGACTCTTATTTCTGGCTGGCGGCACAGCCCCCCATCCGAGGGCTCTCCGGCTTGCTAACACTGAGCTTCCTCTTCTTCTGCAGGTTGCAGGCAGGAAACTGGAAAACGGACCACAGGAAACCTGACCCTCCCACATCTGTCCCACTTTGTAACTGCAGCTCTGGTTTCACTCGGTCTGTGTGTCAGCTCTATTTTAACCCTCCGCACGACGGGCCCGAACCACTCTCTGAAAGAACAGCCGTGTGCCTGCGGCTCAGAAGGCTCCTGTAGGATTTTTGGCTTCTCCCGAGCAACCAATCCCATGAATTCAATCGCCTCTCCAGTGAGAGCTTAAGACGATTTCATAACATCAGGCACAACACAAGTCATTCTGGGTAAGTAGATTTACAGGCTGCCTGATGAGTTTTAATTTGCCAGGCTTTGATGCATAACAGGAAAGGGAACTGTAAATGTGCACCTCATCAAATAGCCGGTCTCATCGTGAGGTTATTCCAAGTCGTGTTTCCCCACAGCATCGGGATCTACCAGGCGGAAGGACATGAAATTGTTGTTCTTATGGATGGAAACTGTTAAACAGCAACAATCTCATATATTCCACCTAAAACATACAATATCACATCTAAAATAAATGTGAATACACACATCATCCCAGCCACAGGGAAGGAGCTTCTTGTGCATTTGACCCATGAACCCTTTTTGAGAACTCCCTGGGGTAAAATAGTCTATCCATGTTTCTTCATATAGATCTAAACGTGTGTATGTTTGAACATAGGTCAATAGGGTTTGTAGGGCTGGAGAGGTGGCTCAGTGGTTAAGGGCACTGGCTGCTCTTCCAGAGGTCCTGAGTTCAAATCCCAGCAACTACACGGTGGCTCACAACCATCTGTAAAGAGATCTGATGCCCTCTTCTGGTGTGTCTGAAGTCAGCTAGCTACAGTGTACTCACATATAATAAATAAATACGTCTTTAAAAATATATATAGGGTTCGTAAAGCTCTATGAGAAATCTATACGTTCCAAATCAAGACTCCTGGTCTGGGGTGCTGGAGAGATGGCTCAACGGTTAAGAGCACTCACTGACTGCTCTTGCAGAGGATCTGGGTTCAATTCCCAGTACCCACAATGACAGCTCACAGCCATCTGACACCCTCACCACCTGCACACAAGCAGGCAAAACACCAATGTACATAAAATAAAAATAAATATAGACAAAGACCCAAACCCCCACCCTTACAGGAGCCTTCCCTTTAAATGCTAATATTCAATGGTCATTCAGGCGCCCATGAGTTTACTGCATTGAGTACACGTGTCAAGCTTACACTCTCGGCCATCCCCAGCCACTGTGAGGCCATGACTTAAAAACATGAAGACAGGTAAGTGTGGACCCAGGAGCCAGAACAGGGAGACCCCAACCCAGGAATATCTGCTCCCAAGTCCAGGTCCCTAACCACAATGCACACGGTCACCCTGGAGCAGCAATTCTCAACATGTGGGCTGCAACCTCTTTCACTGGCGGGGGGGGGGGGGGGGTTAAGACCATCAGAAAACACGAATGTTTGCATTACGATTCTTAACGGTAGCAAAAGCTTTGCGAAGCAGCAGCAAAAATGATTTGGTGGTTGCTGTTCGCCACAGCGTGAGGAACTGTATTAAAGGGTCGCAGCGTTAGGAAGGCTGAGAACCACTAGAATAGAGGTTTGTTTCCCACATCCCTCTGCTACTAAGGCGGGAGGTGGTACAAAGGCAACTCGGCGGGATAAAGTCGGGACGTGTCCTTCATTTCCGGGAGTTCACCACTCTGTGACTCCAGGCACTCAGACCGGGTTCTGTTTGGTGAAACTGAACTGAGCCCAGGGGGCACAGGGAAGCAGAGGCAGGCAGATCTCACTGAGTTCCAGCCTGGTCTACAGAGTGAGTTCTGGGACAGCCTATGCTACACAGAGATCCTATCTCAAAAACTAAAATTAAATTAAATTAATATGAGACATGCTGCCACATTTCTTTTGGCCGGTTTCCTCAGTGAACAGAGACAGAGGAAGAGAGACAGAGTGGCAGGTTAATGAGGAAGGACAGAGAGTCAGAGAGAAAGACAGACAGACATGCCAGTTTAGCCCAACAGGATTTTTTAAAGACGGGGGGGGGGGAGATTGAGTCTAGGAGTCACACCAGACCAACAACTGTTAATAGGTGGGCTATAACCTAGCTCCGTTCATGTTTTACATCTTTTTAATACTTTTTTAAAAGAATTATTTATAGGGTTGGGGATTTAGCTCAGTGGTAGAGTGCTTGCCTAGCAAGCGCAAGGCCCTGAGTTCGGTAAAAAAAAAAAAAAAAAGAATTATTTATTTTGCTTATATGAGTACACTATAGCTGTCTTCAGACACACCAGAAGAGGGCATCAGATCTACAGATGGTTGTGAACCACCAGGTGGTTGCTGGGAATTGAACTCAGGACCTCTGGAAGAGCAGTCAGTGCTCTAAACCACTGGGCCATCTCTCCGGCTCTGCGCTTTTTTACATTTTTGAGTCAAAATCTGAGTAAGGTGCAGGCTGATCCAGAATTCTCTGTGGATTCTGAGTTGACCTTGAATTTGCAATGTACGTGCGTGCGTGACACAGCCTCCTGAGGAGCTGGGATTTCAGGCCTGTGCCACCAGGCCTAGCTCGAGGTTGGCTCTTAATGAAAACTCAGGACACGAGGCTCTGTGAATTCCAGAACTGAGACTTGGAAGGACTGGTCCTTTTATTTCACAAGGATTGTGGAACCTGACGATGGAAGCAAGACCTATCCCCAAACATCAACGGTTCATGGTACTCAGAATTCAGTCAGGAGAATCGTTCCTTCGGTGGAGAACAGCCTAGGAGCCACTGGCCTGTGTGTGGTCACCCGTGGAAGGGACCTGGTACACAGAGCAGCCTTGGTAACTTTTCATCACACAGAGACAGACAGTTTAACTTACTAGAATCTCTCCGGCTGTCTTTAAATTTGCGCTTCACTGTAAAGAGGTGGGCACGCCTCCCCGCAAACAACACTGGGTGTCTTTCCTTGGCTGGGCTGGTAAACCTTTCTCCAAATTTCCTAGCTTACAATGTGAATAAGTCCAGTCCTGTGCATTCAGGGGGGACGTAGGGACCTCTATGCTTGATTTAAGATTAGGGATGGCTTATTCACTTTGATACTTGAAGATGGTTTTACATTAAAAAAAATAAACTAAGGGCCATCTTCTATGCTACTTCTGGGAGACGGAAAACTGGCGTCTCTCAGAAGACTTTTTTTGTGCTAAAGAGGCGACTGGTGGAAGTAAAAAACACAAGCCCCGTGCACTGAGATCATTTCTGCAGGACACACAGTGATGGCGGTTTTTCCACATCCAGCAACTGGGGCACTTCCTGCCAGAGCATCCTCCAACTCTCTCATTGTGTTGAAACTGTAAAACCTTTCTAAATCAGGACTTCCTTCTATTATGTCGCAGAGGCGGCTTTCTGGGAAGGGGGAAACTCCTGAGGCAAAAAGGTAGGAATTCTTATAGCACCACCCAGTGGAAACGTGGCGGGGAGGGGGGAGTTGCGGGGCAGGGGTTTGTGTGTGTGCAAACTGAAACATTTAGTAAAAATGGTCACGTCAGCTACTCCAGCTAAAAGTCCAGGCCCTGAGTCCCATTACTGTTCCTTTTCCATGGATGGCACCCTGCTTCCACGTGATCTCTCCCAGCCCATCTGCCCCCTCTTTCTCCTGTGCACACACAGGCCGAGCAGGGTCAGGAAGCAGGGTGCAAGCCCAGGAAGGAAGTGGTCCAGGTGTGATTAGGTACGAGTTGCCACCACTGCCCAATCCCTTCCTCTTTAAAAGACCTCAAGGGATTTGGGGCATGGGAAGTCTGCACAGCTGTGCTGGACATCCTAGATCTGATACAGGGACAGTCAGGCATTTCCTGAGAGAGAGAGGTACAGCCATCTGGATCCCTTCCTCTTCTCCTGGCAAGATGCAACCTGGTCTGACCACCTCTAACATTGCAGTTAGAGATTCCTGGAGACAGTTATTGGTCCTCTCCTTTCTCCTGGGTCCTGTCTCCATATGAACATGACTACTCTTGTCCTTCTGAGGCCTTTGTGGATGTCACAGCCAACCGACAGGTGGTTTAGCTCCCTGTTGTTAACTGCCATCACCAAAGCCCAGCTTTTCATGGGGATCTGCTTCTCAAACATGTGCATTAGTCCACAGTTTTCTAGGCAATGGACTATTCTAGCCATAGGAATCCTTGACCCCATCCTTCAAGATTCCTCCACAGAAACCCTGGCAAAGGGGAAAGGCCATGTCTAAGATTAGAACTTTCTTGTCTTCTCCATAGAAGTTAAGGCAATTTCTCAATGGCCAAGTCTGTCTCTGTCTCTGTCTCTGTCTCTCTCTCTCATACACACACACACACACACACACACACACACACACACACACACACACACACACACCACCACCACCACCACCACCACCACCACCCCCACCAACATCATCAACAGAATAACCAGATGCCTGTCTCAGACAAACACCAGTTCTCCTAGAATAGCAATCTTTCTCCTGGGACTAACTCCACTGCAAGTATTTTAAAGCTCTTGGTTCTTAATGGTACCTAGATAAAGAGGTACAGAAAAAAGAAATCAGCTGGCTGATCTCATCTCTGTTCAGAAGTATACGATTATGATGAAAATGATTTTATATGGCACCTTGGAACTGCCGATATTTTTCTGGTAGTTCCAGGGGGCTTAGTAATATTATAATTCTTTTGCTATTGCTTAAGTAAACACTTGCCAGTGTCGCGACTGAAGCAGGTAGAGCTGACATTAGCTGGTCTCTGGTGTTCTTTAAGACAGTTCTCTCCTGAGGTTGGGGATTTAGCTCAGTGGTAGAGCGCTTGCCTAGCAAGTGCAAGGCCCTGGGTTCGGTCCCCAGCTCCGAAAAAAAAGAAAAAAAAGAAAAAAAAAAAAAGACAGTTCTTGCCCATAAAATGGTTACGTGCTACTGGTGTTGATGAACAAGAGGAGGCTGGAGACATCGCTTTTGGATTTTTGAGAAGCGCAGAGAGCCCCTCACAGAGGTTATCTGTGCCAGGAGCTGGGTGCTTCTGGATTCTGAGGTGCTGATCATTCAGATCCAGTGTCACACTCAAAGCAAAGCTCTTTCATAGCTCAGGAGATGCAAATTCCAGGTCCAAATACGCGTACCTCAGTCTGCTCTGAGGATGTTCCTTGGCAGTGCAGCTGGAGTGTTCAGTGTGTCTTTGCCTGCTCATGTGGTGGACATGTGTGGGGGTCTGGTCACATCTTAAGTCAGGAAGGTGGCAACGGGCCCTATCCGCTTCCCCGACCAACATGCACACGTTTCTCTTGCAGCATGGGCGTTACGTCTCCCCAGATGTGATCTAGCAACTGTTTCTCGTGCACAGAACTTCTCCCAATGGTTAATGACTTCCAACAGAGTGCTTTTAACACGAAGTAAAAACCCAGTGGCACCAAGGTAAAAGTAAACCAGAGGCCACTCATGTGTGGGGAAACAACAGTAAGTGAATTAGGACAGCTAGTGGGACACATGTAAAATAACTTGGTATTCTTGGTAGATGCTGTTTTGTTTGGTTGGGTTTTTGTTTACTTCAAGACAGGGTTTCTCTCTGTGGCCCTGGCACGTGTCTGGAACTTGTTCTGTACACCAGGCTGGCCTCTAACTCAGAGATCCACCTGTCTCTGCCTCCTGAGTGCTGGGATTAAAGGTGTTCGCCACCACTGCCTGGCAGGTAGACACTGTTATTTATAAGGAGAATGTTGCAAAAATACACAGTGCGTGATGTCAAAACAGAAGCCTTCTCCAGTGTCTTACTATTAAAATCTTTCAAAAATGAATCATCCAAATTCATTAAGAGAACAGTGTCCCGGAAACTGCTGCCAACACCCATTCACTCACATCATTCAAAGCATCTAATGGCCGAGATAACAAGAGAGGCAAACATGGACCCTCATCCCCAAGCGGTTTCACCTCCTTGAACTCCTACGCAGGGATCTGCCATCCATGGGGTCGGCCCTTTCTGAAATACCACATACAACTTGACGCCGTATCTTTTCACCCCATGAATATTTTAGCTATAAAAATAGCAGCCACGTTCTGGATTTAGATTATACTTCCTCCTTCCTTGAGAAAAATGATCCTTTTAAAAAGTGAGATAGTCTAATCCCATAGCGAAGATTTATAATCTTCTACGGAAAGGTCTAAAAGTGCCTGTCTGTGCGCGCGCGCGCGCGCGCATGCGCACATGCCAGAGGCCAGAAGGCAACCTCAGGTCATTCTCAGAGACAGCACCCACTTTCTAGACTGAGGACTGATTGGTCTGCGAGCCCCAGGGTTTGGCCCATCTCTGCCCCAAGCAAGTGCAGCCACACCCAATCTTTTATGTGGGTCCTAGGGATCAAATGAGGTTATCTTGGTTGCAAATCAAGCACTGTAAGTATTGAGCCGTACCCCCAGGACAATTTCTGCTCTTTAAGATCAGAATGCTAGGTCTAATGCTGCTGCTGCTGTCATTTTGATACGGCGTTCTTTTTAAGACAGGGTCTCATGTAGCTCAGTCTGGGCTTGGAGTCACTGCGCAGTCCAGGATGATTCTGAGCATCCCGATCTTCCTGTCTTCACTTTCAGAGCACCGGGATTACAGAGCTAAGCTACCGCGCCTAGTTAATGAGTTGCTAGGAATGGAACCCGGGGTTTCATGCGTGCTGGGTAAGCATTTTCCCAACTGCCTATGTCCTAACCCAACTCTCAACCTTCTAAGAACCACAGAACCCTTGGATCACTCTATTTGATTCCTGACTCCACCATCTTGGATACAACATATATATGTGTGTGTGTGTGTGTGTGTGTGTGTGTGTGTGTATGTATATATATGTATATGTATGTATATGTATGGTATATATGTATATGTGTGTATATATGTATATATACACATATACACATATACATACACATATATACACATATATATGTACATATACACATATACATATATACATACACATATGTACACATATATATATGTATATATACACATATATGTATGTGTATATACATGTATACATACACATACATGTATGTATATGTGTATATACATGTATATATACACATATGTATGTATACACACATATAATTTGATTAAAATAACTAGCTTTAAGGCAATTTCAATATTATGCACATATCACAAGTTCAGGAAAACTAAATAAGTGAGTTTAGCAAAACCTAAGGATACCAAGTGGCAGGCTGACCATTGCTTTTGCCTCAGCCATCAAAGATGAAGCATTGTCTGCCCAAGGCCATCTCTGAGGCGCTGGCTATGCACTCCAGGTGTGACCATGCACTTCTACCTAGGAGCATTTGAAGGCACAGTTCTAAAAGACAGTTTTTTGAAGAAGTAAGAGAAGTAAGAAAGAGGGGTTGGGTAGAGACAGACAGAGACAGAGGGAACCTAATGGTTTCTGGTCTAAAAGGCCTCTGAGGGTGAAGCTTGGAGAACAGAGATGGATGCTGACAGACATGACTTCCTTATCAACGCTCCCGAGTCCTCGATTCTAAGAGTTTGAGCCTCAGATCATACAAGTAAACTAAGGCGGTGGATGTCCTCGGTTAACCTTCCAGACAGCACTCAGTGCCTGGGTGCTTTCTTCATATGCTCGGAATGGGACTGGAGGGCATGATTGGGAACCCAAGGGTTCTCCTTTCCTGAAAACGACAGAGTAAATTCAGGCTCTCGGCTGACTTCCGATATTGAAACAATGATTCTTCCGGGTGGAGAAACTCAGTAAACAACATTCCCCCAGGCACCACCCTAGGCACAGAAGGAAGGCTCAAATCCCAGCCAGGCAGACTTGCTCCCCTATATCTGAGGAGTTGTTTTGGTTGGTCTCTTTTTCTAAGGTCACATTCTGCCCCTATTCTCTAAAGACTCAAGCTTCAGTCCAGCAGCCACGGTCTACCTAAGCAAGCACACATGTGGACCCCTGCACACCCTTCCACTAAATCTCTTTCATTTCTAAAAATAAATGCCAATACACAGAGCTTCTATTCCAGCCTCAAAAGTCAAATCTTCCCAACTCTGATTCGGGGATAATACAGGGACACTTCAGTTCCGGCTTAGTGAAGCCTAGCTGCGAGGCATTACTTCAAGTGGTAGATAGTCGTCAGACATCAACACTGCTCCCCCCCCCCGTTTCTGTTTACAGTATTCCTTAGGTGAATATTTTGGGTGCCCATGACATCATTTAGAGGATTACAAGCTACAGGGGTGGGCAGTGCAGTCTCCCAGTCAAGCCTTATATCTAATAGGGAACCAGCCCCGAGGTAAATCTTGACGCTTGTTTTGTTGTTATTTTTGGTCACTATTTTTCCTGATAATTAAGATCTCGGTGGCCGAGCTGAGGGATTAGCTGCTTGGTCAGACACTCTGGTTAAGCTAGACTTGCCCCCCAGCAAAGGGCTCCTTGGCAAAACCTAGGTGACACTAGTTAATAGAACTAGTCTCCCTCTGCCAGAACAGAAACAAAACAAACAAACAAACAAACAAAAAACCCAAGCTGGTCTTTAGCCCATCTCTCCTGCTATTTTAAACTCTAGCAGAAGCATCGCTGGTTTCCAAAGGTTATAGACAAACACTGTCTCTGCAGGCAGCTGTTCCAGGGGGAAGAAAGACTTTCAAGAACGAACAGGCAGGACTCCAAACAGGTTATCCAGGGCATCTGTGAGAAGCTTGTCGACCGAACTCTTCCACAGAGGACCACGGCGGCCACAGAGTGACCAGTTCTGACAAGAAAGAGCTCCGTAGAGCCTTTCGAACGGCAGCCGGCCATTCTCCCTCTAACACTCATCTGAAAATCAGGGCCCAGGCTGTCTCAATGCTAATAAACAAACCCGATTTCTGAACATTCGCTTTCCTCGGAAGTCTAATTAAAAACTGCAGCAATGTCAAAGGACACAGACATCTAACCAGGAGACCTGCCTGTTAGTAACTCAGTGGGGGTGCTTTCTAGTAAAGGGCTGGGTTTATACACAGCAAGGTCCCTAATCCAGCCCAGTCTCAGCAGATAAGGCTTTTTCCCTTTCTTTTGTTCTAATTCATCCACTGCCAGGTGTTGTACACAGTGCTGGGTAGGCGCGAGGATGACAAAACCAGATGCCGACCCGGAGAGAGCTCCCAGCGGGATGGGCGCCACAGATGTGGAACGCATCATGTGGCATGCACACATCTGCAGACCCCTCACTCTCTGAAGCTACCTGGGTCATGGGTCTGGACAATCTATTATCATATTGATATCATATATCTATTGATCTTAGTGTTTGGGTGATTAGGACTAATAGCCAATCTCCAGAAATACAGACCAAAAACTATCCAGCTCCTGGGTTCAGACAGTCAGAATTTGAGTAATGAGGAAAGCTGGAAAGAAAGCCACGAGAAGCTCAGGAGGCCCAGGGGACGGCTGAGGGCCAGCAGGTGTGACAGGTGAATTATAAGAAAGCTAAAGAAAGAAGAGGAGCGTAGAGAGGGTAGCGGCGAGACAGGCAAGGTATCATGTTTTCTTTCATAAGCAGAATGCTAATCAGAGGGCAAGAGAAGAGAAAGCAGGAGAACTATTGGAAAGGAGGACCAGTTGATGGGGAAGAGGATGGAGGAAGGCTGGAGAGGGGAAGGTGAGAATGGGACAGTGGTCCCTGGGCAGGGATATGACTCGATGAAACCAACTACTCTGTGTACTAAAGAGCAGCAAAAGTTAGTAAGTTCACCTCAAAAATAAAAATCAGGGGGTTGGGGATTTAGCTCAGTGGTAGAGCGCTTGCCTAGCAAGCGCAAGGCCCTGGGTTCGGTCCCCAGCTCCGAAAAAAAGAAAAAAAAATCGGTAAAGGATGATGGTTGATTATGATCCTCTGCAGAAGAGAGTCCCAGGAGAATGCCCGGTGGCAGGAGGCTCAGTAAGCCCGTGAGGAAAGGACCACATGTTGACCTGACTGGACACATCAGCAGTGCACAGGGCCCAACCCACATCAGCCACTAGGACCCCAAGGATGAGAGTGCGAAGGTTGTGAGCAACGGGTGAAACGCTCAGCTCTGTCCCGGAGCTCAGGGACAAAGGACAGAAGCTGGGCAGGTGGCACAGTCTTCCTTTGGGTCCTCCTAATCCAACACAGGGACAAGTGAGATCCGCATTTGTTCTTAGGTGGCAGCAAAAATTCTTAGCACCTTTCCACAAGGTCAAGTATGTCCTCCCCAAAAAGCTAGAGGACTTGGGATGCGAGAATCGAACCTCTCTATTTCAATCCATTACCATCCAGCCAGGGAAACTGAGGCACAGAATGATTCTACACCATCCCAAGAACCCAGTCAGTGTTAAGGCAATACTTTCATTTTTCCTATAACACTGGTAAAATATTTTTTACATCTGCTAAACTAGAAGACCCCCCTTCCTAAATAATGTGGAAATCCACATATCCTACTGATTTGTTTAACCAATCAAATAAAAGACAGTAGTATTTTTATCAAGGCATTCTGGAGTTTAAGAATCTGCTCGGCAGGGGTTGGGGATTTAGCTCAGCGGTAGAACACTTGCCTAGAGCGCAAGGCCCTGGGCTCGGTCCCCAGCTCCGGAAAAAAAAGAAAAAAAAAAAAAAAAAAGAATCTGCTCGGCAGAATCACGACGCTGTCCCCACTGGGATAAAAAGCTAATGCTCAGGGAATATTTGGAAGTGATGGGAATACATTCTTTATTCAGAGAGGGTAGATACATGGATGTACACGATCATACTCAAGACCTCTGTGTTAAAAATGTGTGTAAGCTAATGACCTTTTTTGGTTTTGTTTGAGGCACTATGTAGTCCAGGCCTCAGTCTCAGAGAGGTTAGCTTGCCTCAATGGCCCAAGCGCTGACACTAAAGATGTACACACCATGCCCAGCCACACCTCTTCTCTTTCCATTAAGGTCAAAATGATGGCATTAAGATTGTTGCATTGGGGGTTGGGAATTTAGCTCAGCGGTAGAGCACTTGCCTAGCAAGCTCAAGGCCCTGGGTTCGGTCCCCAGCTCCAAAAAAAAAAAAAAAAAAAAGAAAGAAAGAAAAAGGAAAAAAAAAAGATTGTTGCATTGGTTTTTTGTTTGTTTGGTTGATTGGTTGGTTGGTTGTTTGGTTTTCCTTTCTATTCCTGAGAGCCCTACCCAACCTAACCAGTCTTGAGACAATACATCCAGATACTTGTGTTTTACACCTACCCCATGATTTCTATCAGATTCGTGGTTAAATGGGAGCACCTTGCTCCAGTAGCTTTAAACATACTTAAAAATACTAAAAGCCTCTGAGCCACTTGGAGCATGTGGGTAAATTCATTTAACTACAAATGTGGTATCACAACCAATTATCTTTGTTACTTTTAAAATACACAAGTAAAACTCTCAGCTAAGTTATAAATGAATTCTACTTAACTTTTCAAGCAGGTTACTAATTCTTCCCAGAAAAAAATGTAACTTGCTACATATCAGTAAAGTAACCAGAGCTCATTCCTGGTAACAATGCAAATCACATTTGGCTGACATGACCACTGCAAAGTTTACTCTAAATGCTCCTGACCTTTGTGTGAATTTCCAGGAATGAGTACAAGGCTATTTTAATTCTGATCATGGAAAAGAATCACAGATAGAGTTAAATATTTGAAGAGCAGTTTCTTAAAAGGCAGAAGAAGCCACCATCTTTGGGGGCCTACAGGATTTGTTCACGGAGAGCTAAACACACAAACACAGGGGTAATTTAATTTGCTAGCGCTGTGCTCTCAGTGGCAGAACAGAGAGTGGTCATGGTATCCCTGTCACTCAAAAAGCTGAATGACCTCAATTCAAACTGGCCACGGGCTATAGTCGTATTGAGCTTTGAAAAAGAAAAATTAAATTTAAAACAGCAAAGTTTGGAAAGTGTGGATCCAGCAAAAACAAAACAAAACAAAACAAAAGTTGAGTACAGCTGGCTCGACCTAAGGTGTACTTTTTCTGTTGACCCTCCATTCTCTTTCTTTATCTTGCATTCTGTTCTGGTGTGTGGTGTGCCCTCACTTCCTGTCACTACAGCTCGATACTCCACTGCAAATCATGACTCACACTTCAATCATACAGAAACTCATCAAAGTCCCAAATTTCATGGCACATAGGAACCCGGTCTTTCAAGAGGGCAGCATTCTTAAGATATTCCAGATGACAAAACACCAAACCAGTTCCCTCAGAAATCATGTCACCCTAAATAGAAGCTCCCTGTCTGGCAACTTGAACCTCAGTATTCATCATTAAAATGCACTCTGTGGGGGTGCTTTTTTAGAAAAAGTAGGACTGGACTCTAAATAAAACCGTCCAAGTGAGCACACATGGCACGTTTTAAAAGAGTACAAAAATACACAACAAAAGGTTAGCAGCGGGGTTTAGGGGGGTGATGTTTATTGTTGTCATTGTGGCTTTCTATGTTTTCCTAGAGTAATTTGTGATACTCTTCACAACCAAGGAAAACAGAAAAAAAAAGTAACTTTGAGAAGACGTCTTGTGACTGGTGTGGTTGCAGCCTGCTCTAAGTCACCCTGCGAAAGCCAAGAGGAGCTTTGCCAACTACTACATAAAAAATGTCCGCCTGCAACATCCGAGGCTATGTGATGCTTGCGAGAGCCTTGGCGACACCCATGGACACAGGTGAGTAAAGGCAGGCTGAGGAAGCTGTCGCCAGCGCAGAATCAAGACAGACAGAGAGCACATTGCTTTTTATGCATGAGGAGGAGTCTGAGGTCTGGGAAGCAAAGAGGACGATGTCATTGCCTGGACATGCCAAGGACCCAAACCATCTCTTAGTAAGGGGTAACTCACCTTTAAAAAGAAAGAAGGCTACTCCAGGAAATCACATCTGTGGATAATTCTTTAATTAAGTGCTCTGGGCTTATCAGTAGGTTATGTGTTGTGACATCTGACAATGCTATCTATATAAACATATATTGTGTAGCATAGAACACCCAAAGTCCTGTATCTGATCGCTGGAAAGGAATATTTTAATTTATACACACTGCCTGGAAGTCCTTTAAGGCCAGTTTCAGGGAAAGACTTAAATTCCAAAAAGTTATGACAAACATAAATTTTAATGTATGACCTCAGGGTTGCACTTACTGTAGATTAGCCGTCTTGAATTAATTGGTTTCTTACGGAAGAGGACAAAGGGGGAGGTTTTAAGTAAATGCTTAGCTGTCCTCAAAATTCAAGTGCTCCCCCCCCCCATCTAAATACTGCTCTGAAAGGCATCAGCTCTGGTTGTGTGAGAAGTCAGTGCTGAGGGAAGTTCAAAAACTCAACTTATGAAAGTTATACCGTCGCAATGTCAGCATCTGTCACTCTATCATTCTGTGGCGCAGAAAAGATGGACAGGAGGGAGGGACCAAGAGAGAGAAAAAGACAGACAGACAGACAGACAGACAGACAGACAGAGTGAGTTGTCAAAGGAACAACTGAAGATGTTAATGCCCACTGGTTGAATGAATGCCGCAGAGAGTTTATCATCATCACTAAGGAGAAAGAACTGCTTGGTGTAAGCACCAGAGACTTGCAGATTATTGGTGGGGAGCTGTTCTGGAGATTGGTTGAGTACCTGCATCCCTCCTTTATGTCAGGTGGACTTAGCAACCCTGCAAGTGCTCCTTGTAGGAAGCAAAATTCCTCCTGGTTGAAAACCACAGAAGCAGATATCAGGCATCATCCACAACCTGGACTCTGATGCCCTCCTTCTGATCAAAGTGGTGATTCTCAACCTGTGAGTCGAGACCCCCCTGGGGAAATCGCACATTAGATAATCCTGCATAGGAGATGTTAACATGATGGTTCAAAACAGTAGCAAAAGTTACAGTTATGAAGCAGCAACAAAACGTTATGGTTGGGGGTTCGTCACAACATGAGGAACTGTGTTAAAGGGTCCCACTGTTAGGAAGGTTGAGAACCACCGGGTTAGAAGGAAGTGTTCACAACCTTATGGAGTTCTCCTGCAGGATGATGCTAGTGCCTGGAAGGTTTCCCCATCAGCTGGAGTTCTGTGGTCCAGCAACACCAGCAGTTTACTGACCACCCACTTAGGACTAGGAAAGGTATGAGGGACATCTTGGAACTCTGGCCCACTGATGCACCTAGGGTGGGCTGGCTGGGTTGTTTTTAGGACATATTCACCGCAGAAGTCTTGGCAACATCTTGGAAGTCCTCAAGAGAGGCAAAATGTCCTCATCAAGAAAGAAGCCCTGTGCTTCCAGTGGGGTTCTCTAAAATTCTTTGCCCTTTTTAGTAACTCTACACATTTCTAGTCAACATTTAGAAACAGAGAGAGAGAGAGAGAGAGAGAGAGAGAGAGAGAGAGAGAGAGAGAGAGAACCAAAAGGAGGCCTGCTCTATATCTGGCATTGAATCCCTTTGCATGCTCTGGGGGTTTTGCAAGCAGTCATTACTGGAAGCTCTAAGTACACTTATGGACAGTCTCCCTAACTGTCTGACCTACATACCCTCCTAACACAATCTGTAATTTTATAATCCTCATAAATTCAAACTCATAACTGACCTTTTCCGAATAAATGTGTGCCACAGAAAGGGAGAGAAGGAAAGAGACCAGAGAATATTTTGTTGGGTAATAAGGCTCAGAAATCGATTTAGGTTCCCTAATAGATACCTGATGCCTGGAACACGCTAGGTTTCCCAGCTTGATCCGAACCCCCCACCCTCAACCCCTACAAAACCGAGGCACAGATGGGAGAGGATGGACAGGCATGTGTGTTTGTGTAAGAGTTGATTGGACAACAGGGAACAAAACAGAACATACACAGAACACACACACACACACACACACACACACACACACACACACACCCGCGGGCCCCCAGAGGAAAAGCATGTTTCCTTGAGAACCAAAATGGCCAAAGGGACTTCCAAATTTTTTGAGACTGTGCTCTAGAAAGACTGGCAGGGGTGGAGAAGGCACCTCTAAGTCAATAAAGGCTGTGACTCGCCTAGCTCTGCAGGCGGACAGTGGCTTGCACAAAACCCCTCCTGTGCGGAGTAGCGGAAACTCCCAATGAGATTAGTCGGTGTGTGTGTGTGTGTGTGTGTGTGTGTGTGTGTGTGTGTGTGTGTGTGTGTGTGTGTGTGTGCAGACATTACTTAGCAATGACTAAAGGGCTCTCTCTTCCTGCAGCAGCCAGTGGAAAATTCAAGGAACATTTTTCCCCCTGCAGCAGCAGGATCCCTTTAACCCTCTCCCCAGCCAACTCCAAAAACAACTCGGCCTCCCCCTCATACACACCCCCCGACTGCCCCCACCTTGGGCAGAGCAGTGTCGGGAGTTACAGGCGCGGCAAGGGGCTTTCAAAATGGGGAGGGCGGGAGGGGGCCGGCAGGGAATGGGGGGGGGGACCCTCGAACACTACAAAGGAAACTGTAAAAGGCACAAATACATAAACCTGAGAAGCAGCAAGCCACAGTTTCTTTGTGAGCTCCTCAGTGAGTCATTTTCAAGATGCTGTCTGCAGCCGGTTTCAAAGCGGAAGCGCACGGCAATTAGTCTTGCCGTTTCCAGACAAGCCAGAAACTCTCCCGACACTCTTTTTTTTCCCTTCTAAAAAGCCCCTTTTGCAGTTTCTGAAATAGCCTTTCTTGCTTCCACCCCCACCCGCCGCGTAACTGCAGCTTATCCTCAGAATGATTCGGTTCAGAAAACATAACAAAACAGAGACCATTTAATATTTTTTGCCTTTCCCCCCCACCCACCCATTTAATCCCCACTCTTTAAAAAAAAAAGTTCCATTAACATTATAGGCCAGCAGGCAGTTGGAATTTAAAGAGCTGAGAGTTTCAAGATCATCCCTTGCCCGGCCCATCTCCCCATCTCCCCAATCCGAATCTGGACTAGCCTTCTCGGCCGGCTTTTAAATGACCATTTGACTGGGCGTGCGCCTGGGGCGGTGACCTGGGCGGGGGTCACCTGCCCAGCGAGAGTGGACCTAGCCCCGGGCCCAACATCTCCATGGCCCAAGTCCTCCGCTCCCACTTCACCCTGTGCCATTCCCTGGATCTGAACACTCGCGCCTCGGTGCCCATCCTGAAGGGAACCAGACCGCAACCCCGGCTGGAGGTCAGCGACGATCCAGCCTCCAGCCACACAGCTTGCTACGGCCACCATCCCCAGTCCCAGAGCCCCGGAGCCTCGCTGCAGGGAAACAGGAGCTTGCACTCCAGGTGTCCCCTTCCCCTGGCTTCCCAGAGCAGCCCCCAGGCCCGAGCTCGAGCTCCCCGGGTGGCGCCGGTGGCGGCGGCGGCGCGCAGCATCCTCCCCCTCGGGGACGCACCCCCATCCTCCCCCAACACAGTCCACAACCCACCCCACAGCGCCCACAGCCCCACCCCCACCAGCCAAAGAAAAGAAAAGGGGTAAAAGGAAAAAAAGAAAAGAAAAGAAACTAGCCCGAAGAAAACTTTGCAAGCGCCAGAGCAACAGGCAAACAGTCCTGCAACCTACCCAGATGTGGGGGAGCGTTTGGGAGTCTTCTTGGGGAGATTTCTAGGAGGACCCGGGCGAAAGCCCCCGACTTTCCATGCTGACAGGCGTCTGCAGACGGTCTGTTGCTCTTGTAATGAGATCCTGATTTTCCCCCCTCTTTTTTTTTCTTTCTCTCGCTCCTCTTTTTTTTTTTTTTTTTCTCCCTCCCCCCACCCCCCCTCTGGTGTGTGTGAGAGCAGGAAGTTGGAGCAGTCAGGCCGAGCCTGCTCACTTCCTTTACTGCATTATTCCCCAGGCGGTGTGCAGTCTGTGTAAACAGGCTTTTCCGCCCCGCGCCGTGCGCCCCGGCCGCGGCTGTGCGCCCGGGCTGCCCGCCCAGACCCGCGCATACCCCCGGCGCCGGGCCCCGCGTCCGCCCGCACGCCCCGCGCGCCCCCGCGCCGTGCCCGCCCCGCTTCCTGCTCCGCCACCCCAGGGGAGGAGCCTGGGGACCCGCAGGCCAGGCCGCCGCCCCTCCACTCGGCAGGGGCTCCCTTGGCTACTGAGCCCTCGGGTCCCTAAGTTGGACATGACCCGGGGTTCGTGCCCTGCTGATGCTGCTCCGAAAGGAGGTCCCTGGCCTGGGCGAGCTGTTCTCTACCCATAGGTATAGAAGAGTTTGGAGACAAGAGAGTTCGCGAGTGGGGTTCAGAGCTTGGATACTCTCTGGGGACCCGACTGCTTTCATTGTGGACCGGAGATGAGGGTGAAAAATGTAGGATGTGCACAAAGGGAGATGGAGTTTTTCTAGAGATGCTGTCGGATAGAGTTACTGTTGGGGACATATTTAACAGCAGCACTGTAATTAATATTAATAGTAATAATTTGAAGGCAGTTTTAAAGTTGAGGTCCTCTTTGGGGAAAAACTTTCTTAAGAGCCACAAACTAGGCGCTGGGTGTCTTAGGCTGGGTGAAGCGGCTCTAACAGGCACCACCGTGCCTACTTAAGAGCTCCAGGTGGCTCGAGACTGGGGAGGGGCACCCTGTGGTCTCAAGACAACCTCCCCCCCCCCCCGCCCCCGGGGCACTGGCCAGGATCTGATTGGAGAGTTGGGCATTGCTCTGAGGATGCAGAAGGGAATGAGTCTCTTATTAACAAACCATCTGGTTGGGTATTTAGCTCAGTGGTAGGGCGCTTGCCTAGCAAGCACAAGGCCCTTGGTTGGGTCCTCAGCTCCGGGGAAAAAATAAATAATAATAATAAAAGACTCCAATAATTAAAAAAAAAACATCTACACAGTTCTCCCAGGCCCCAGCCTTCCAGAACCTTCCAGTCCCATGCCCTCACTCTTTGAAGCTTTCAAACCAGTGGTTTTCAATCCAGAATGTTCAACATGAGGGTACAGGGCTCATTTAAAACCCTAATTGCCCTTACGCCCTCCCCTCAATGTGTCTGGTGTGATCGTAAGCTCCCCAATAATAGAATCACATTGAGGTAAGGGGTGCTTTGAAAACTAGCCACAGCATACGCATCCCAGACCACCACCCAGTCTCCAGGTCAGGAGGACCACATTCTGACATTTCCTTGCCTTTCCCCCCTCACTTCTAGCACTTGCTATCTCTCTGAAAGATTACTTGTTTATGAGTTATCTTGTTACTCTTAAAGGTTCTAGATTGGATTCAGGGATGCTAATACTCACACCCCCCCCCCCACACACACACACACCTGCAGGTACCTGTCGGAAGACCTTGTTTAAAAAGGGCAGCATTTAACCTGCTGGTTATACACTGAGGACCAGGCTCCCCAGTACTCTGAGAAGAGACAATGGTGTGGGGGGAAAGCAGGTCAGGGTAAGATGTGAAACAGGAGGAATTATGGGGAAGGGGGCTGTCTATCAAACCCTGATTTTCCACAGCTAATTTTCTACTTTGGAGACTTTCATTTAAAATCAAGTTGGCTTCTCCTGTCACTCAGCAAAACTGAGACTGTGTCCCTATAGTGTCCAGCTGTTGGTGTGAGCTGAATGCCGAATGTAAACTTCAGAGAATCATCCAATTCAGAAGCTCACACACTTATGAACACATGTTGCTCTTTATTTTAGAAAGTATCCACTTGAGAGAAGCTCCTCTGAAGGGGCTACTTGCTGTAGGAGCCTACCTGTTCCAGAAAAGGCAGAACTATTGGGGCAGTGAGAAAGTTGTGGTCACCAGGGGTTGGGGGACAGCCATGAACTGCTCCATATGAAGCTATACTGGTGGGTACCTGTAATCACAAATTACCATCAGGAATGAGCCATGAGGTGAACCATGGGTTTCAGGGGCAGTTTCATCAAGAAAGGTTCATCATGTGTGAGTGGTACAACACTCTCTTGGGGAAGATTGGAGGACGTCTGTACAGCGGCTCAGAAAGCAAGCTCTAGAAATGAGATGCTCAGGTCTTCTTAGAGATTTAGCTTGGGGGTAAAGTACTTGCCTCGCTTGTACAAAGATGTGAATTCAATCTCCAGCACTGAAGAAGAAGAAAAAAAATTCAAAAAGGGAAAAGAATTGAAGGTAGATAAGAAAGTATGATTAGTGTGGGAGAGGAAATCAACCTAAAACATTCTAGAACAAAATAATTATTAGACACTTGAGCATTAGTCATTCTGGAGAGAATGTCTAGCCATCATTACTTTGAAGAGGTTTCAGTATTTGGGGTGCCTCAGGGATTGGTGTTTGGGAACGGAGAGGCAAACGGACTGATGGAAAGGCAGCCCAGACTGGGGAAAGTGTTCACTGAAGGACCCTTCCGGCTTCACTGAGCCTGGACAAGCAACAGTTTCTACCAATTTCTTTTTTCTTTCGGAGCAGTGAAAGCCAAGTTTACGTTAAGACAGGCTGCATTATGGACTAGGGTTTAAAAATGTTCATGGATTTCATTTCAAAGCACATTTAAAGGAGTTTCCTAGACTTGTGGGTAGCCTTTCAGGAGCTGGCCTTCCCCACTCCTTGCTGTTAGAGAACTTGCTGGGGATGCTGAGAAGCATAGATTTGGACCGTGTCAGAGTCTACGGCCTGTTCCTGTGTATCGAGGCTGAAGAAGACTCTCTTTTTCCTTTGTAATTATAGTTTGAAAAAAAAATAACAAGATCTGCCAGGCTTAAGCGGAAGAATTCACCTCTTTTTAATTGTAGCTTTGAAAATAACAGCAATAAGATGTACCTGTTTTAAATGTCTGGTTCAGTCCTGTCACGGTGTGCTTGCTTTGTTAGGAACCTAATCCCCACAATGCTTTCATCTCGTAAAACTGAAATTCTGTAACCATTAACCAGCCTTCACCCTCACCCCTACCCCACCACAAGCCGTTGGTAAGTCTCCTTCTACTTCTTGCTTCTGTGAATGTGATGAGAGGCTTCATGTAAGCAGAGTCATTCAATATTTGTCTATCCTCGGCTGGCTTGTTTCACTTAGCATAGTGTCCTTCAGGCTAAGACTGAATGCTTGCCCAAAAAGTATGTGTACAGCGCTGGTAGGCATTCGAGTTCGTTTCCATCTCTGGGCTACTGGGAATAATAAGAATTTATTTACTTTTCTTTATTTTTACCATGCTAGGGATCACGCCCAAGGCTTTGTGCATATTTGATAAGCATTTGCTTATCTCCGTATAGGGATTTATCCCAAGCCCAAGAATCTATATTTTTAAATGGTTGAAAGCAAAAATTTTAAAGAGCAGCATCCTGTAACATGGGCACGCTGCATAAAATTCTATTTTAGGGGCTGGGGATTTAGCTCAGTGGTAGAGCGCTTACCTAGGAAGCGCAAGGCCCTGGGTTCGGTCCCCAGCTCCGAAAAAAAAAAACCAAAAAAAAAAAAAAAAATTCTATTTCAGCATCCAAAAAGTTTTGTTGGGAGATAGACATGCTTATTCGTTTGTACGTTCATTGTCCAACATTGTGTTTGTTCTACACTGGAATGGACTGAAAGCTGTGACAGAGACCATATGGTCTGTGCAATCCAAAGCATTTACTTTCTGGTTCTTTACAGGAAACAGTTGTCTACCACTGGTTTAGCCGGAGGAAATTATGCATCCTCTTTTGTTGTTGTTTTGGGTGAGTGTCTTAACATGCTTTGTGTCTCACGTTTGCTTTGCGGGGACGGTTTTGAGACAGCATTTCTCTGTGTAGCCCCTGGCTTTCCCAGGCTGTAAACCAGACTTTCCTCGAACTCAGAGATTCACCTGCCTCTGCCTTTTGAGTGCTGGGATGAAAGGTGTGCACCACCACACCCAGCTGCCTTTTGATTTTTGAGGTAGGTTCTGGCTACAGAGCCCAAGTTCACCTCAGAGTTCTGATTCTTCTTTCTGCCTCCGTGCTGGGATCATGAGTATACACCACCATGCTGACGGTGGCTTGCCTTTTAAACTGTATCCCTTCTTCCGCAGAAAGCCCTTGCCTTGTCAGATAAAAATCTCAGCAGTTTTAACAGCCTTCGCATCCAAGAATTTTATCGTCAGGGTAACCCAAAAACTGTGCTTCATTTAATTCTTTTTTTTTTCTTTTCTTTTCTTTTTTTCGGAGCTGGGGACCGAACCCAGGGCCTTGCGCTTGCTAGGCAAGTGCTCTACCACTGAGCTAAATCCCCAACCCCCGCTTCATTTAATTCTTCTGATTAGCTGAGAAATAACTAGCTCGCCCAATCACAGCTCCAAGATGTCCCCTCAAATGTCTGTTCATAGTCTCTCAACGGACCTGAGCCTCCTGACTGGCCCCTAATTCCAGTTTCACATCCCAGCTGCATGCACAGGGCCTCATCCCTGGGAGGCTGATGTCAAACCTAGGAATCTGTATTTCTCTGAAGTTCCACCCAGATCACTTTGTCCTTGCAAACACTTGTAAAAGTCTTGCCCATCCTTCACTCACCTCAAATCTAGCCTCCTCCAGGCAGCCTTCCAGCATCAACCAGACGAAACATGTCTTTTTACCCACAAGCTATTGTGTTTGGACCTGGTGGGGACAGACTGAACAATTTGTTCCTACAAGTCCAATTTGTCTCTGCCCAGTAGGTAGATTCCTAGAGTGGGAAATGGGACTTATTTTTGCTCTTGTAGATGGTAGCCATCACATCTGAGAAATTGTTCCCCTCCTGTTCACACTCTGTTGCCAGTCGTGATGTGTGGTCTAACTATCATCCACTGATCTGTGGGATGTGTGTAGTAACACTCAGCCATTCATACTCAGGCTCACTGTAATGATCCAGACTTCATAACGTGTCTCCTCCTGCTGTGCTGGTCCAAAGCGTCTCACCTGCATCGAAACAAAGGTAGCACAAAGCCTGTTGTATGGTACACAGCTGCAATACCTGGAACCAGGAGGCCAAAAATAGCTGTCTTTTTGCTACTTTGTGGATTCTTTTTCCCGGGAGGCCAAATGTAGCTATCTTTTTGCTACTTTGTGGGTTCTTTTTCCTTCCACCCTTCTCCACCCCCTTTTCTTCCACCCTTTCAACCCTCTAACACTAGATAAGAGAGAAAAAGACAGAGAGGAAAGGAAAGAGATCCCTGAATAAAGTCAGAGGTCAGAAAGGGGGCGATGTTATCATTAGACTACTTCCTGCTGATTAGGGGTGTCCAGATCCTTGGGGCAAGTTTGATCTTTACCATCAGGATACCTAATTTCTTCTTCTTGTTGTTTCTTCTTTGTGCATGGACTACTTAACAAACCTCAATCAACAGCAGCCGACTATGACACCCAGTACCCTAGCATTTACATACCCTCTGAAAAGTCCCCACAATTTCCAACATCACACAACACAGAAACTATCCGAGCTGGCAAAATCACATCCCTGCTAGAGTACGAGACAAATCATAGTCAGCTGTGGTCAATCTGAAGCAGCACCGTATCCTACTCCCAGGATTGAAACAAAACCACATTCCTCTTTCTGTGGGTTTTGTTTTGTTTTGTTAAGAAACACAAATTCTTGAACTGAAAGATGGCTCAATAGTTAAGAGCACTGACTGCTATTCCAGAGGTCCTGAGTTCAAGTCATAACAACCACATGGAGGGGAATCTGATGCCCTCTTCTGGTGTGTCTGAAGACAGCCACAGTGCACTCATATACATTAAATAAATAAATCTTTTTTAAAAAAAGAAAAGAAACCCAAATTCTCATTGCAGCTAGTGAGGGGCAGATGGATCATGAGTCTTAGGAGCCAGACCTTGTTTCAACAAAAAAAATATATACACCACATACACATACATATACACCACATACACATATGTACAAATATATTATGCATTATACATTACATATTACACATTATACATATACATATACATATCAAGCACAGGTAAAGCGAAGCATCAGATCCAGAGACCAGCAAAGGATTCGACTCATATTTGACTAGAATTGTGTGATTATGATCAACTAGGAAATAACATTTTCAACTATACCTTCCTGCACATACCAGAACAATCTCGTTAACTATTACGATGTTTTGACTTCTGTTTTCTGTCCATGTCAGCACAAATACCCAAGGATGAATTCTTCAATTGAATGCATCTGAAAGAGAAATTGTTAGGTTGATTCCATTATCGCTCTGAGTTACTTATATGAGTCACCCTCCTATGAATCTATATGAATCTATAACCTTATCACCTACTCAAAAAGTGAAAATTTAGCTTTTTTTTATTTATTTGCTGTGCGTCTGTGCGTGTGTGTGCATATGTGTAGTTTAGACAACATTTTAAGAGTCAGTTCTCTCCTTTCACGAATCAGGGTCTCTCTTGTAGAATCTCGTATTGCTCTGAAGACGCCAGGCCGATGTCCCAGTGAGATTCTGGCAGACTCGCCTGTCTCTGTCTTCCATTTTACCAGAAGAGTGTCAGGATTACAGGACACGCCACGGTATTCAAATTTTTACCTGAGTTCCAGAGATTAACTCAGGTTATTGGGCTTACAGAGCAGTCACTTTTACCCGGCTGAGCCTTCTCCCCTTTTACCCAGCCAGCCACGTCCCTGGCCAGGCTAATTTCCTTGTATTAACCTAGAGTTTATAAGGCCAGGAATGGTGCATGATGAAGTTTTACCATAGATGGAGTGGTACATGTGAACCGCCTTCAGAGGGAGAACAGCTAATGAGAGGGTTAAAATAATTTCAGATTATTAAATGTTTAAATCAGTTAGTACTCTGTACTCTCAGCGCCCCTCCCCCTGCCCCGCCCCCAAATCTACATTCATTCCTACCATTAGGAAGAAGGAAGAAAGAACATGCAGCAATAGAGTATTGCAAATCCCTGAGCTGTGAATCACTGCCACCGTGTCCAGGACAATAGAGAACCTGCCCCGACTAGTCAAAATCACTTCCTACATGACAGAAGTGTGGTAAGCCCAGAAAATCGCAAACGGGCTCAGCCCTCAGCGATGCTGTGCTACCCGGGCTAACAGCCGGTTTGGATGGGTAAGACAAGAAGATGGAGGATTTTTCTCTTTTGTTTTGATCCTAGAAGGTGTCGGATCAGGCTTTGCAGGAAACCACAGTCTCTCCCACCCCCACCCCCGCCCCGCCCCCTCCTCTCTCCAATTACCGGAAGCTCAGGAAATGCCACGGAAGGCAGAATGTCATGCCGTGGGTTCAAGGCAAAGATGGATCAAGTCTGGTTAGAAGTTTCAAGACCAACACTTTAACGATGGAAAAAGCTAAGGGGTTCGAAGTTTGGTATCCCGTCGCGCTTCAAAGATTCTTCACACTCAGGTGACATCAAGCAGTTATTTAGGATGATTTAGGAAGACCTCTGGGCCAACCAGGCTGGCCCAGATGACGGGCTTCCGAGCACAAAGTCCAGGCTGATGGAATCCTTCCTCCGCAGCAGCCTGCTGGGACTGGCTCAGTTGTCCACGGTGGCAGGAGCCAAGGGAGACGATCCAAAGTAAAGAAGTCACTACCCCGTGAGACGTAATAGGTAGAACCAGGCCCTGCTCTTTGGGACCCAGCACAGAGGTGAGATGAGAGCGTTTTCTTTACGCTGACATTGTAGAACCTGGTCTTCTTGTCATTTGGAAATAACTGGAAATAACTACAAAAGAGGGAGGGAGGGGACTCAGAATGAGGACTAGAGTTTGGATCCCCAGAACCAATGGTGAAGAGACCTTACCATAATATATAAGGTGGGAAGAGGCGGAGGAGGCCACCTGATGCTAAGTTTGGGCCTCAACACATTCATATAGAAATTCACCTGCACACACGTGGGACTGTACGCGCTCACGCACGCGCGCGCACACACACAGACACACAGACACACAGAAAGAGGAGGTGGACAGACAGACAGGCAGGCAGGCAGACAGACAAAGAGATTTGAAAATGAAAAAGAAATAGGGCTGGAGAGATGGCTCAGTGGTTAAGAGCACCCAACTGCTCTTCCAGAGGTCATGAGTTCAATTCCCAGCAACCACATGGTGGCTCACAACCATCTGTAAAGAGATCTGATGCCCTCTTCTGGTGTATCTGAAGACAGCTACGGTGTACTTAGATATATAATAAATAAAAATAAAATCTAAAAAAAAAAAAAAAAAAAAAGAAATAACTCTGAAGACTGTTTGGGGAAGGCAGTTATTGAGTTCCCACGACTGCGTATGTTGGCTAAGTGATGTCATAACGTTGCCTCAAGCCCTCTTCTGTACCTGAGACACAGACGCAGCTACAGCGTGAAGGAGAAGAGGATAAGAAAGGCCACTCTGTAGGCTGCCCGAGGGTTACAGGTGAGGGTGCTAGGCTGATACTGTGCTATTAAATGAACTCCCTTCCTAAGCCACTGGGAGAGGTCTGAAGGCAGAACATTGTAGGGAGTGAGTAAAATTCTGAGTGAATGTATGTTGTTTGTCATGGGCATGGCAATGGCAAGGTCCCGTGCCTTCGATGTACAAAAAATGGCCTTCCCTGGCCCATGTGTGGATATGATACTATGTGCAGAAAGTTATCCTCCATAGTCACATACACACGCGCACACACACACACACACACACACACACACACACAACACACACACAACACACACACACACACACTCACACCATGTTTATGTTTATGCCTTGAGGACCTCTCCCCTGCAGACACTGCCCCTACTGAGATAACTTAACCCCACCTCCTTGTTCAGCTGTATGCAATACCCACACATCCTCACTCAATTGTATGCAATTAAAGGCTGAGTTTCTGGGTCACTGGGGCTTCTCCATCCGACAGCTGAGATCACCCAACCTCAGCTTTCCTGTGCCTGTGTGTCTGTCATTTCTTTATTCCACTATCACCCTTAGTCAGGGCTCAAGGACCCAAAGAGATCCCATGCAAAGAGATGACAGGAGATGCTGGGGTGAAATAGAGACATGACCTCTTAGAAAGGGTCAATGAATGCTCTCAAGAGGGTGAGCCTTGGCGATATGGCATTCCTTGAATAAATACCAGGAGCAGGTACTTAAGACGTCATTATTGGAGATTACGTGTAATATCCACACTCTAAATAGTTCCATGGAATTGTTGAACTCCATGGAGACCTGAGATTATTAAATCCTGCTTTACTTCAACCAAGGAGCAAAGATAAAAGTTTTGAATTAAATGTCACCCGGTTAAGGAATAAAGGAGTTGAGATTAAAATCCAGGGTTTGGGGGTTTCTACCTAAATCTAAATCTTTTCTTTTTTGCCATTTTGTGCTATATCACAACAGAAGACATGAATGCAAAAACAAGGGTTCTGGTTCCAGCAGTAACTTCTATCGTCTTTCTCAGGTTCAACCTCTTTCCCTATAAAAGGAAAAGCTACATTTTCCATAGGCTACACCACCCATCCTCTGCCAATAGAGGATGCCATGTCCTATGTTACCAATTTGGACTCCATTAGCCAAAGCCACATCCATGGCTCCAGGTTCAGTTCTGACTCAGGTTCAGGTCCCCCAAAATACCAGACCCCATGAAGGCCCCAGAGTAAGGGCCCCTGACTCCCATCATGAGGACAAGATTGATGTGATCTTGGGCTGTTCTCCATGGGGCTGCTGTTCTTCCAATACTGTTTGTACAAATAGTGTTGGGAGAAAACAAAGTTCTGGTAGATCTGAAATTCTGACCCTTCAGGGTGGGGCCACCTCTGAGGCAACCCTGAAGTATATGAGATAGTACCAGAAAGAGGATGAGAAGTGAGCCCCTTCCCCAGTAGAATGTCCAAATCCCGTCCCCCCTGGGCCAGTACACACCTTCCCTTTGGCACAGCATGTCCCATATAGTCCCTGGCACACAACAGCTGCTCACTGACCAATGAGGATGAATGAATGACCTGTGGGACAAGTAGAGCTTGGGAACTTGCAACTTGATGACTCAAGGGGAGGCACCGCTGAGTCATACAAGCTATTTCCTGTGGGGCTTGCTGCCCTCCAACCTCAAGTTGCCGGAGCAAGTGACACTCCAGTCAGGTGTGGTGCAACTCGCAATCCTTCGACTGTGGATTCGAACCATCTAAAGTGCCTACAGCACCCCCATGTCCCTGTGTCCTGTATAGAATGGCATCTAAGTTCCTAGTGTTTGATGTCATCTTTGAGTATTTATTTATTATTTGTGACTCTTCCTTTTTGGTGCTGGAGTTCAAACCCAAAGCCTTGTACATGCTTAGCTGATTCTCTGTCATTGAACCTGGGTTTTTTTTTTTTATGTTCTGTATGGTTTTTGTACATGCACACATTAATAAATCTGTTGTGGACTTCCCCCTGTTAATCTACTACGATTTTTATTTTACTGACTATGGCTTTGAGTCCTTCAGAGGGAATGTTTCAATTTCCTCCCATTGGGAACTGGCAGTGATTTAAACTATAGAGCAGTGGTTCCCAACCTTCCTAACACTGCGACCTGTTAATCTGGTTCCTCAGGTTGTGGTGATTCCCCCAGCCATAAAATGATTTTCATTGATAACTTTATAACTAATTTTGCTACTGCTATGAATTGTAAGTATCTGTGTTTTCCAATGGTCTTAGGCGACCCCTGTGGAAGAGTCATTTGATATGCATCCCCCCCCCAAAATGCGGTCTCAACCCACAGGTTGAGAACTGGGTGCTCTAGTTGGTCCACACAATAGTTTGGAAAGGAAATAGGTTAAAGGTCAAGGGTGAGAAGACGGAAGCTTCGTTTAACCCTTGTTTCAGTTCTTCGCAGCAAAGCCTAATACACAGCATAAACATCATTCAGATCAGCTCCTCTAAGGGCAGTAGATTGGTTTCACAGTGGTGGCGACCAAAGGCTTAAAATCCATGAATTAACACGTCAGCCACTTTAGCTGCTCATAACTCTATGGGTCAGAAATATTGACTGGTTTAGTTGAGCGACTGTGCTGCTAACTGAGTACAGATTACTTCCTTACCAGTGTTCATCTGGTGAATTAAGTGGGGTTGAATAATGCAAGGTAGTCTCTCCCATATCCAGTGGTTGGTACAAGCCATTGTCTGAACCTCCTTTTCCTGATCTTTCAATCTCAAGGAGACTAGTTGAGGCTTGATCTCATCTCATTCTGCAGTGATAGAAGCCCCTGTAGACGGAACCTCTGATTGCTTGGAGCAGTGCTTCTCAACCTTCCCAGCGCTGAGACCCTTCATACAGTTCCTCAAGTTGTGATGATGATGATGATGATGGTGGTGGTGGTGGTGGTGGTGGTGGTGGTGGTGGTGTGTGTGTGTGTGTGTGTGTGTGTGTGTGTGTGTGTGTTTCAGATAGTCTTAGGCAACCCCTGTGAAAGGCCATTTAACCCTCAACATGGTTGTGGCCCATGGAGAACCACAGGCTTAGAGTACCTCTTGTATTGCGTTCTTTACACCACATTGCATCATGGGACTAGCCCTGACTTAAAGGGACTTCCCTCCTCTTGAGATATTACACCTCTTAATAGGGGAAAAGCAAAACTGGGTAGCACAGACGGACAAGCAAGCAATGACAGGAGGATTCATGGCCATCTTTGCAGAGGGTCATGTAATCTAAGGTAAGCAAGGTTGAGTTACCATGACCAAGACATACATAGGTTAAATGCTTTTGTCAGGCTCACAAAGAACCAATGTCACTCCCAGAGTGGGAGCTCAGGTCTCCTGATTTTCAGTCCAGGGTACTTTCCAGGGCTTCGTCCAGTGTGACCTCTTAATTTGTCCCAGCCCAGTGACCAAGCCAGTCCATTGAGCCATTTCACATCTCAGGGTTTCTCCTTCTGCTTAGCCATATGGTACAAATGCAGACTTAGAACAAAGCACCGGAGCCCTATTGCCGAAGCTGGCTGCAGCATGGTTGATTCTAGGAAACTCCTGCATCGAAATGGGGGTTCCACTTCCAGGGAATTCTTCTAGATTTACAGCCAAATCTCCCTTCATTGAGTTCTGTTGTAGGCATTTCACTAAATAGAGCTTTAGTATACGTGATTTTTTCTTCTTCGTACAGTATGTCTGTGGTACACCCTGGAAGATGTCTCTCAGGTGCGGTAGACACTACAGTGATCTGCTCAACTGAATTGCCTCTTAGAGTTTCAGCCCCAGCTCCTACACTGGATGGCTCACAACCACCTGAAACTTCAGCTCTAGGGGCGGGCGATCAGACCCCTTTTCTAGCCTCCGAGGGCATCACGCTCATGTGCACAAACACACATACAGATGTGCACGCATACACATAATTTAAACATGAAAAAATAAATCTTAAAAGCAAACCCTGTTCAGTTTCAGGGCACCACGAGACGCCAGCTCTCCTATAAAGTCCCTTCTTTGGGAAAAGCCAATGCATCCCGACTCGGAGCTGTTCTGAGTGTTTCTTTCTGGCTTCTCCCACACTTACCAGCTTGTGCGTTAATTCAGTGTTTCTGTGCTCACATCCTCTACAAGGCCGTGTGCCCCGAGGGCAAGAACCAAGTGTGCTCATCCTCCTGTGTCCAGGGTGTTATATAACAGTAAAAGTCCACATTTATGGTTTCCTGAACTTGTGTCAGTTAGTTTTCATCTGTCACCATTACTGGGGTGGTTTGAATGAAAATGTCCTCCATAGGTCATAGGGAGGGAGTGGCATTATTGGAGGTGTGGCCTTGTGGGAGTGGGTACGGCCTTGTTGGAGGAAGTGTGTCAATAGGGGTGAGCTTAGAGGTTTCAGAAGCTCACACAGGGCCCAGTGTCACTCTCTCTTCCTGCTGCCTGCTGATCCAGATTTAAAAAAAAAAAAAAAAAAACTCCCAGAATTTCTTCAGCACCATGTCCACAGCCATGCTTCCCACCATGCTAACAATGAACCAAACCTCTGAACTGTAATTCAGCCCCATTGAAATGCTTTCTTTTATAAGAGTTCCCGTGGTCGTGGCATCTCTTCACAGCAGAAGAGTGACTGACTAAGAGGCAGTCAACTGCTCGAGGCAGTCAACTCAAAAGAAGTCTTGCTTTTTTCCTCACAGTTTTTCAAGTTGCGGTTCGTGGGGAGTTGGCCCTGTGGCTTAGGGACCTGAGGCAAGCCAGCACATCATCGGAGGGAGTGTGCAATGGAATGTTCTCAGCACTAGCTAGAGAGCCAAGGAGAGGAGGTGGAAGGGCCACTCAGTCCCTGTCAGTTGCCTCACAACCCTTTTACTATCTCAACCTCCTTGAAGGTTCCAGCATCTCCCAATAGCACCACCATCAGGGCAAGACTCTTAACATCTGAGTCTTTAGAGAACCATTCGAAGTCCAATCCATATCAGAACTAACTGTCGAGCTAAATTTGGGTCTAGGGGATATTTCCAATTTCCCGAGCAAAATCAGCGAGCTTTACTGAGACTGCCGCATGTCTTCCAGAGTTTCTGTGGAAGTCATTTCTATTGTGTTCACCTCCATTAGGGGGGCTGCAGGCAGAACACCCCTGAACGCCTTGCCTTAGATCTGTCAGCAGCCACAGCTAAGCACATAATGCACTTGCTTATGTTTCTAGTCATCCCGTCCCCTTGCTCTGTTTTATTTTTGTTGTTGGTTGGTTGGTTGGTTTTTTGAGACAAGGCTTCTCTGTGCAGCCTTAGTTGTCCTGGAACTCCCTCTTGTAGACCAGGCTGACTTCAAACTCAGAGCTCTACCTGTCTCTGCTTCCTGAGTGCTGGGATTTAAAGCAGGCTCCACCATCACGCAGCTACCTCGTTCTATCTTTGATAAGAGAGAGACGTCCGTGCATTCATTCACTTGTCAGTGCGTTCACCTGACAGGTGCTAATTGTGTACCGCCTTTGCAACAAGCATTATTCAACGACTGGCTTCCACCGGCAAGGTATTTAAATGCTCGGGAATGACGACGTAGACATTGGACAAATGATACAAACCCAGACTAAATAAGAACCATGAGAGGAATGAGCACATTGACAAGCTAGGAATTGACCCGCCATTGCCGGTGGGCGGTGTTACCTTTCTGAGGAGATGGCACGTGGACCAAGACCTATTGGATAAGAGAGTCACCCTTAAGAATGTCCAGGAGAGATTTCAGGAGAGGGTAGCTTCGTGGGAAAACACCAGAGAAGTGGGATGAGAAAGCAGGGAAAGATAACACTGGAGGTTAAGCCAGGGGCAGCTTTTGTGGTCTTGCAGACATGGAAGGATTTTTGATTTTGTTAAAAGCAAGATAAGAATGAATCTAGCAAAGGGTTTGATGCAAAGTACAGACACGATCTGGTTTGGTTTGTAATTTTTTAAAAAAGCTATCTAAAAATAATCTTGACAGAGGGGTGGGCAGAACGGAGACCTGGAGAGATAGCTCAGCAGTTAAAAGCACTTCTTGTGTTTCCAGTAGAACTGAATTGGGTTCCCAACATTCACATTGGGCAGCTCAGAAATACCTGGAACTTCATCTCCGTGGGAGCGCACACGCTCTACTGGGCCCTTCAGGCACCGGTACTCACGTGCACTGCTGCATACGTGCGTGCGCACGCACACACCACATCACATCACATATGCACATAATTAAACAAACTAAGTTGAAGGCCCAGAGAGATGGCTCAGCCCTTTAGAGCACTGGCTGCTCTTCCAGGTACTGGGTTCAATACCCAGTACCCACAAGACAGTTGACGACTATCTATAACTCCAGTCCCAGGGGATCTGACACCCTCACACAGACATACGTGCAGGCAAAACACAAATGCACATAAAGTAAAAATAAATTATTTTTTCAAAAATGTCAAGAAAATAAAATGAGAGAACAAAGGCACGATAAAAGATTATATTCTTGACGGGGTGTACTGGCAACTTAGAGCAGGAGCCTGGCTGAAGAGATGAGGAGAAGACCAACTGTTCTACGCCATTTAGCCTCCGTTCTCTCTGCTCTGGTACCATTACAACACTCTCTGTACCATGAAGGGGTTTCTTAGAGATGCCACTTTGTAGCCAGAGCCTCCACAGAAGTCATACGTTATACTCTGGAGTCTCCAGAATTGACCAGGAGCTTACCAACCTCCTCCTGCTGTTCCTTTTGACTCTGTCACACAAGGACAGCTCTACTGCTAAGCCATCCCTGTGGAACTCTGGGGGCACTGTCTGGGCCCAGGAATGCCTGGTGGCCAAGGAGGTTGTGGGCAGGGGTGGGTGACACCGTTGGTCTACCAGCTGCCTTGGTTCCCACTCCATTCCTCTGTTGTAGTCACAGCATTTTATCGTCTCGCTATGATTCCAAGCTGGGAAATTCACTCTCTTTGTTGCTGTTTTCAAGTGGATTTGACTGTAGTGAAAGAACTGAAATGCCCCGGATGCCTGCCCCCAACCTTTCTTCTGAGACTACTCTCTGGTTCCCAGTCCTTCAGCCCATCTAACCTCCAGTGGACAAGGCCTCTTCCTCCTGGGGGTTGGGGGTTTTTCCCATGCCTATCTAACCCCTCCTTCAACCCACAGTTCTAACACCACTTCCTGCTAGAAGCTGTCCCTGAGGGCTGTCTGCCAGTCTGTGTATGTGCCCTGATTAAATGCATTTAAAGCACCAGCGACCTTTCCTTCATAGGATTCAAGGCCGTCGCACTTCTGTGCTTAGCGAAATGGGAAAACGTCTGAACCGCAGCACGAGTTGGCTAATAGGTCGTCTGACTTTTCTCATTTTTAAAATTGGGCTCCCCTCCTTCTGCCGTGGTGGGGTTGGGGTGGGAGAGACTTCAACTTGCTCTTAGAAGGTATCGGCCTCTTCCGGTTTAAAACAATCTGTTTCCCCTCACATAATCAGCTAATTCAGAGATGAAAATTCCTATCAGAGTGGCTTCCTGGCTTCCCTCCCTCCTCAGGCTCCAGGGAGGGACCTCTAGCTGCAGGGTCAGATGGTGACTGAAAGAGCTTTGGGCAGAGATTGGGTGGGCTGGGAGCGGTCACCTCTGCTTCTGCTCTGGGAGAACTCAGCACCTTCTTCTGCCTTGCCCTAGATAGGCCTGCAGCTTGGCCTTTCTGGCCTTCGAGCCCCTAAGAAGAGTCTCGGCCTCTGGGAAGTGTGGGACCAGCTTGGCAGTCAACCTTCAGCGAAGCAGTCGCACCGAGAGAGCGTGTGCTAACCACATTCGCGACCCACCAGCTTTTCAAGACCAGCATCTTCAGACGGCTTGAGAGAAAGAATCTAAGAGCAGGGTTCCTCAACCCTGTGGGTCGTAAACCCCAGAGGACTGAGCAACGGTCTCACAGAAATCACCAAAGACCACCAGAAAGCACAAATGTTTGTATTAGGATTCGTAACCGTAGCAAACTTGCGGTTACGAAGTAGCAACAAAAATAATTTTATGGTGGGGGCGGGGGTCCCCACAGCATGAGGAACTCTATTAAAGGGTCGCAGCATTAGGAAGGTTGAGAACCCACTGAGCTAGAGGACTTCTTTGTCTCCTACAGACCATGCGCAGGCCGAGAGCAAACAACAATCTAAGGCTCTTCTCGTTGGAGAGACTGGACTGCGGTTGCCCCGTGGGTTTATGGGATGCCATAGTTAAGAGAATTTAACTTCTCAGAAGACAACGGAGGTCAGCTGACCTCCCCACTGCTACCTGGATACTCCCCGATCCCCGAGGCTTGCTCAAGGGACCTGAATGCTGGGCTTCCAACCTCTGCCTTTGTTCCCTTTCCCTTAGACTTCATCTGCTGAATTACATGACAGTCTTCTGCTGCAAGAGACCTCATGCTTCCTCTCCCTGTAGAAAGGCAAGCTTCAAATATTAACTACCACCACCTCCCACTCCCCATGTCCCCTCTCCTCCTCCCCCATGACCAGCAACATCCCATACACGGTAGTTTTTCTTCTCTTTCCCAAAGCCTGTCTTTAAGATTGACCCTAACAGCTGAGTAATGTGACCTCTGTTTCCTACCTGGCATCCACCCTCCCTGGACCCACCCACTCCAGGGTCAGGGTTGTCAGGGAAACAAAAGCCACCTCCACTTGCAGCCAAGCTCCTATTTGGCGATCTTCAGGCCTCTTAGTCACACCACCTACTTCACAGCTAACAGTATATTTTATCTCACGATTTACTTGGATGAGTTCATAGAGCCACAGAATGTCAAGGTTGCCAGGGACTACTTAGTACAGTTCCTTTATCTCACGAGAAGGAGCTGTTATGGTTCCTATAATACCCTTCAAGATTTGTGTTAGGAATCCGATCCCCAGACAATACCTCTGAGAGTTTAAACTTCCCTGAAGTGACCAGGTTGGGAGGGCTCTGTACTCAAGGGTAGATTTTTTTTTTTAATTGAGAAAGTAAGTTCTTGAAGGAGCAACTTTCTCCTCCCACCTCTCTCTTTATGCCATGATATCATGTAACAAGAAGACCTATATCATATGCTGGCACCTTGATAGTGGCCTCCCCAGTTTGCAGGAACATGAGAAATACATTTCTATTGTTTATCTATTATCTTGCCTGTGGGGTTCTGTGATAGTGGGGACAAAGCAAATAAACAAATGGACACACACACACACACACACACACACACACACACACACACACACAAAACACGGAGTAAATGAAAAGCCAGACCCTGGGATAGCTAAACCATCCTCATTTATGTTCCAAGTCACCCAGATGGCAGGTTTGGATCTTAAACCTCCAGTCTCCTCTCTTCCTGTTTTTATTACTCTTGTCCAAGTCACTGTCTTTGTGAGTGGCTGCTTGCTTGAGATCTCATCTGCCTTCGGCTCTTAGAGTAGAATTTGGGGTGTTCCAAAAGAACTGGTTACCTCAATAGGTCAGGTGACAAAAGCAGACCTTCCTTGTCTTTGGATTTTTTTCCCTTTAACCTGGCAGATGAATATAGACTGTGTCATTTTTAGAGTGGAAATGACTTTGATTTTTATTATTAAAAAACTATACCCTGCCATTCTATATAAAATTGTAAAGAGCCTATCTACCATGTTCTTAATGTTTAACCCAGTGACAATAAGCACTGAGTTCTTTTGAATTAACATTGATAGGAAAACTTTTTTAAAAAATCACATGTGATGGTATCACCCAGAAGGAACTATAACTCATACTTTAGTGTACATGCCTACAATTTGCTCATATTGCATACACACGATTCTTTAAATTAAAGTAGCATACTTCTGGAGCTTCCTGTGGTCTGCAGATTGTATCTTGGGTGTTCTGAGCTTTTGAGCTAATATCCACTTCTCAGTGAGTGCATGCCATGTGTGTTTTTCTGTGATTGGGTTACCTCACTCAGGATGATATTTCTAGTTCTATCCATTTGCCTATGAATTTCATGAAGTCATTGTTTTTGATAGCTGAGTAATATTCCATTGTGTAGATGTACCACATTTTCTGTATCCATTCCTCTGTTGAAGGGCATCTGGGTTCTTTCCAGTTTCTGGCTATTATAAATAAGGCTGCTATGAACATAGTGGAGCACGTGTCCTTGTTATATGTTGGGGCATCTTTTGGGTATATGCCCAAGAGAGGTATAGCTGGATCCTCAGATAGTGCAATATCCAATTTTCTGAGGAACTGCCAGACTGATTTCCAAGCTCAAGAAGAAGAAAGACCAAAGTGTGGATGTTTCAGTCCTTCTTAGAAAGGGGAACAAAATACTCACGGGAGGAAATACAGAGACAAAGTATAGAGCAGAGACTGAAGAAAAGGCCATCCAGAGACTGCCCCACTTGGGGACCAATCCCACATATGGACACCAAACCCAGACACTATTGCAAATGCCAAGAAGTGCAGGCTGACAGGAGCCTGATATAGCTGTCTCCTGAGAGGTTCCACCAGAGCCTGAAATACAGAGGCAGATGCTTGCAGCCAACCATTGAACTGAGAACAGGGTCCCCAGTGGAGGAGTTAGAGAAAAGACTGAAGGAGTTGAAGGGGTTTGCAACTCCATAGGAAGAACAACAGTATCAACTAAACCACGAACCAAAGAGGACACATGGAACAACCATGTGTTGCACGTGTAGCAGGGATGGCCTTGTTGGACATCAATGGGAGGAGAGGCCCTTGGTCCTGGGAAGGCTCCATGCCCCAGTGTAGGGGAATGCCAGGATGGGGAGGTGGGTGTGAGGGGGCACCCTCACAGAAGCAGGGGGGAAGGGGATGGGATATGGGGTTTCCAGAGGGGAAACCGAGAAAGGGGATAACATTTGAAATGTAAATAAATAAAATATCCAATAAAAAAATAAAAAATAAAAAAATTATAAAAGGTAACATGCACGCTCAGAACTCCCTTTGTAGATTCCTTTAACAAACCCTCCTAAATGAGCAAACCAGTAGTGGCTCATTCAAGGTCACCTTGGGGACTGCTCTCACTTCGATGATTTATTATTGCTGATACACGCAAGGCCTTGCCTTCAAAGTGCTAATTGTCTCAGTACGAGAGCAGACAATCATTCTCTGATGAAGTCCATTCTATAACAGTGTTTGGATAATGGCAGGAAAGTTGAGTGTTTCTATTTTAGATCAAAATAAAGTTTGAAAATAAAACCATGTAAAGTTCTTAGGAAAAGTGGCTCATACACTAGCTTTGGCAATTAGTCCCTGAAAGGAGTTTCCAAAATGCTTCCCGAAAGGGTGCACAGAGAAAAGATCAGGCCTTCAGAGGGGCCTCTCAGTTGCTGGCTTGCATCTAAAGCAAAAATCCCGGTGGTCGAGTTATAAAGAGAACCCTATTGGTTTATAATGTTTTCACCATGCTGGATGTTTGTAGGAAATGGTACAGTTTGGGTTCAAGGGAAGTCATATTCTCTCTGAGCAACTGTTGAAGCTTTAACTTGTCCACGATGGCTTTGCCTCGACTGCTTCTGGCCAGTCTCCTTAAATTTGGTCTTAGTTCAAGTTCAGGAGGGAAGTGAGCCCCCCTGATTCCTGCCATGCACTTCCGGACTCCTATAAACATGTGTTGTCAGAGTAACCATAATGACTTTTCACACTTGTTTAAGAAAGAAGAGTTGGGGGGCTGGGGATTTAGCTCAGTGGTAGAGCGCTTACCTAGGAAGCGCAAGGCCCTGGGTTCGGTCCCCAGCTCCGGAAAAAAAGAACAACAAAAAAAAAAAGAAGAAGAAAGAAGAGTTGGGACTGGAGAGATGGCTCGGTGGTTAAGAGCACCGGCTGCTCTTCCAGAGGTGCTGAGTTCAAATTCCAGCAACAACATGGTAGCTCAGAACCATCAATAATGGGACCTGATGCTCTTGCCTTCTCATACAGAGATATACATGCAGATAGAGCACTTACATAAAATAAATAAATCTTGAGGGGGGGTAGGGAGAAGTTAGAGTGATTTCTGAGTTCTCTTTAGTAGCATATGTTAATTATACCTGAAGGAACTCTGGCCAGCAGGAGTACAACAAACAGCTCTGTCAGGCTCTGCCCTTCTCCCCTAGTCTCTCTGCCTTGCTAAAAACCATTAGATTGCATTCCGAGAGCTAGACACCGAGGTCTATTCCCTTATCTGGCCACATCCTCCTCCTGAGGCTGACTACCAAGGTCCAGCTATCATAGTACGGAAGCCCAGCAATCCAAAGCCCTCTTTGGTTCATCTAACTAACATGCCCAGTCAAAACTAAACACCCAATTCTCACACAGAGTTCCCCCTTATAAACCACCATTGTCCTGTGGGCCACATCTGTCTCCTCTCTATCCAGAGGCCATCCTTTGTCCCCGGGGAAAAGTACTCCTTCCCCTTCTCCCTTGTTCCCTTCCCCTTCTCCTCCCTCATTCTCCATCTCTTGTCTTTGCTTCTTACTCTCTGTCTCTTATTGTCCCTCTGGGGCAAATAAATTTCCTTTGTGTTGAGAACTTGCTCTTGGGAACCCTGAGCCCATACAGAGACCTCTTACATATGTGATATTGCATTTTTCGGCTTTTCCCAAGTCTGTCTGATGTATCATGGATGTGTTATTCCCCATGGCCCCAGCCACTGATTCCTACCTTCTGCTTTCCAGTCTAGTTTTTCACTTTTGACCCTTGATAAGCATCATTTTTTATGAATAGTCTATCAGATGTCACAAATGTCCACGGGGCCCAGGTGAGTGACAGGTAAGTGACATCAGCAGGTGGGAATGCTTACATGCTTGGGAAGCAGCAAGTGCCTGGCTACCTTCATGTTGGGAGGCAGTAGGGAATAGTGGGGACTGGGAAAAGCCTGGGAGATTAGCTGACATTTGACCCGTCAAACATAAACTCATGGCTACTTACAACTTTTTTTTTTTTTAAGTCAGGACAAGCTGGAGAATTTGTCCGTCTGTCTGTCTTTCCTCTCCTGTTTGTTTGTTTGTTTTTTGTTTAGTGTCATCAAAGATTTCTAGTCGTGCTCTAGTCAGTAGCTCCTAATCTGGAACTAGGCCGGGCAGTTGAGTTTCTGCCTCTACCATATTTACCTGCCACTGTGAGCAGAAGATGAGACCCTGTGTCTTAGTTTTTCTCCTCTGTAGAACGAAAGTGACCATAAATAATACTACTTACATCATAGGTCCTTGATGAAGGATGAGGAAGTCAGCATGTAAACACTAACACACTCTTACACACACATACACACACACTCACTCACACACACAGTCACACTCACTCACACACACTCACACAGAGTCACACTCACTCAACACACTCAAACCCACACACAGTCACATACACACACACTCAAACTCACACCCCCACAGTCATACACGCTCACACATTCACACTCACATTCACACTCATAACTCATTCACACACTTAAATTCTCTCTCACACACAGTCACACACATACACTCACACTCACACCCCACCCACACAGCCACACACTCACACATACTCACACACGCACTCACACACATATACTCACACACACACTCACACTCACACATGCACTCACACACACTCACACAAATACACTCACACTCACACCTCCACCCCACACAGCCACACACTCACATTCACACTCATACACTCTCATGCACTTAAACTCTCTCACACACACACTCACACACACTCACACATACTCACACACGCACTCACACACACACTCACACAAATACACTCACACTCACACCTCCACCCCACACAGCCACACACTCACATTCACACTTATACACTCTCACACACTTAAACTCTCACACACAGAGTCCCACTCACATAGCTACACTCACACTCACACATTCTTGCTCACATTCACACTTCTATACATTCACGCACTTAAACTCCCACACACATTCACACACTCACACACTTAAACTCACACCCACAGCCCCATACACAGTCACACACATATACTCACACATACACACTCATGACCATAGACATCTTATATACTCACATATACTACAAATACACACTCATACACACACATTCATACATTCATACACATACTCACAGATATACACACACTTACATAGTTTAAATCATATACACACACTCATACACACATACGCTTACACTCACACATACACTCACACACTTCATTCACCATTACACTCACATTCACACACACATATACTTACACACCTATACACACGCTCACTCATACACTTATACTCACATACACTTACACACACACACACACACACACACACACACACACACACACACACAGAGCCTGTAAAATAAAAAGCTTCTGTATGGGCTAAACAAAACATGGTTTTACTGCTCTAGTCTAGAACCAGGAAAGGTTTGAAGAACCAAAGACAGTGTAGAAAATCAGACTCACCATCTCAGCCTTTTTCCAAAGCACACAGACATGTGTAATGATCTGTAAAGGTCACAGTGACCCTTAATAAGTCTCCAGTTTAGTAATAGGCGCACTGTCTCACTAGTCACACAGCCTGCCAACAGGAAGGGGGCTTTTCCAAGGTGTCTTGGCCGGGGCTGTATATGCAAGGCTAGACCTTCACATAGACAAGTATTAGGTCCATGCCATCTTGGCCAACTCTGCCGCTGACTGGGTTACACTAATCATCCAGCCTCCCCTGGGGGACCTCAGATTCGGTGTCCTGACCTGGCACCCTGATCAGCTATTTAGTATCCACACGGAACCAGGTGTTAAATATCTTATTTACCACCCCACCCCCATGCCTGGGAGCAACAATGTTTCGGATTTAACCAATAAAAGGTTTGTTTTTCTTAGACTATTATCCTCTCTGAGCCTTAGTTTCTGTATCTGTAGAATGAGGATGATATTAACAGCTGTCTGGTGAGTTGTTATAATAAACGAAGAAGCCTGTAACCTAAAACCTGGCATCCCCCTCACCATCCCCATCTACCATTAGGCAAAAGGCATGAGCTGGGGAAACCCTTCTGAAGGGATGCTGACCAGCCGTAAGCAGGGCTCTGGCAGGCCTTGCCCTTCCCCCATTCCCCTACCTTGCTAGAGATGTTAAGTTACATCCCTAGAGCTAGTTACCAAGGTCTATTCCCTTATTTGGCCACTTCTTCCTCCTGAGGCTGACTGCTGAGGTCCAGCTATCAAAAGCCCCACTTTGGGTTGGTCCTGATGAACCAAAGCTCCGGGATCTCCATGATGCACAGGAACAGTGGGACATCTGAGAGGAGTTCCAGGGAGGGTCCAGTGTTGATGGCGTAGCAGAAGAGGCCCTCAAGCCAGACCCATGACTCATTACAATGAATGTTTGTAAAGAAAGCTATGTGGCCAAAAGGGTGGACTGTGTGACACACCATGACACATGGCAACTTCCAGGGCAAGAAGGAGGGTTTTGTTTTGTTTTGTTTTTGTATTTTTTGGGGGGGTTGTTTTTTTGTTTGTGTGTGGATTACAAAGGTGGAGGGCAGATATTGAAGGACAGGGAAATGAATGTGGTTGGGGGGTGAACGATATGAAATTCACAAAGAATCTATAATTACGTTTTAAAATAACTGAAAATAACCATATTGTATTTGCATTATATTTAAAAATAAATATAAAATGATAATTAACTTCTTAAAAAGACCCCTTTGGCTCACCTGATCAACATGCTCAATTAAAATTAGACACCTTATGCTTACATGGGACTTCCCCCTTTACCTTTATAAACCGCCATTTTCCTGTGCGTCATATCTGTCTCCTGTCTATCCAGAACCAGTCCTTTGTCTCCCCCTCCCCAGGACAAATATCCCCGCACCCTCTCCCTCATTCCCTTTTCTTTCTCTCTTATTCTCCATCTCCTGTCTTTGTCTCTTATTTCCTGTCCTCTGTCCCTCTGTGGAAAATCTCTGATGTGTTAAGAACTTGGTCCTGGGGTCCCTGAGGCCATACTGTTCCTTCCACTTTCCCCACTAGGAAGACAGTCTGGGTCATGTGAACACACTAAGGCCTATGGACTTCATATTATTATGAAACAAATATAAACAGCCTTAATGAATTATATCTCAGCTTCTACATAAAGCATTGAAATGGAATTATTTAAGACAAAACTTTCAAGTGAACAGACTACATCTTGACCCTTCTCGTCACTGCCAGGACAGCATCCCTCTAAATTCAGGGCCCTGCCCATCTTGGCTATTGCTGTGCCTTGGTGTGGCCAAGATAAGTGCTCCTAAGAATCTGTCGAGTGGCTATGCAGGTGCCATGGATGGTGGAAGGGGAGACAACCCAGGCTGAGGGAAGAGAAGACAAAGCATGTTAGGCCAGAGCTTGGAGCAGGGTAGCAGGTACCAAGAGTCGGCTGGAAAGGCCATAGATCCATGACTCTGTTTCTGGAAAGGTACTATGGGAAGAGTGATGGAGAGCCAAATGCAGTAGTCTCCATTCAGACAGAAGAAAATGGGGTCTTGGTGTTAGGAGATGATGGAGCGAGTTCAGGAGTGTCTGCTTGGATGCTTTAAGGGTCTCCCACTCAGGAGCCCACTGGAGTCTGCGCATTATACATCACTGAACTCAAGGTATAGTGGCCTGACATGATCCCACACAGCTGTGGTGGTTACTGCCATATTAAAATGCCCCACGTGACACAGAGCCACCATCTGACAGAAGTGGCTGATCTCCTACAGTATGTTTATGAGGTATCTGGTGTCCTTTCTGATGAGGTGGGGCCAATGCCTTGCTGCTAAATATATTTAAGCCCACCCCTAACTGTCCTTAAAACTTAATTCAATGCCCAGCATCTCATATAAAAAATGTGCATGAATGGATGGATAGTTGGATGGATGGATGGATGGATGGATGGATGGATTGGTAGATGGATAGATGGACAGATGGATGGATGGATGGATGGACAGACGGGTGGGTGGGTGGATGGTTGGATGGATGAGTGAGTAGATGGATGGAATCAATAGTTGTTGACTATATGTAAGGGGCAGGAATATGATCTTTGTGTCCTATCTTCTAAGAATGCAGACCTTGCTTTCAGCAAAACCTCCTCATTCCATCTCAAGCAGCTTGAAACCCGCTTTATAACTTGAGATCACCCCGTTGGTATACCTGGAGCTTTTACTCAATATTCTCCTATCCCTCAGAGCTGTACACAAAAGCTTTCTGTAGTGAGGAGCATATCTCAGGAACAGGCCACGGTTTGCTTTACATACATAAGTGAAGAATTGGTCCCTGGTTGAACATAATGGTGGTCGTTTATTCTGGAAAAGACAATTCAGAAAAAGATATCCCTTAAAGAGCTATAGCAGCCCACTTGGAACTTCTCCACGAAGAGACTGTGAAAGACACTTGAGCTTAAGAGATGCTTTGAGGGGACAGAGGGTTCTTTAATTTCCCACAGTGGCGGCATCAAAGAAGTCTAACTGTTCCTGAAATGTGTGATCTGGTCTATCTCAGAAGTTATGGGTGCTCTTTTTAGTGCCTAGCAGCCCCCATTAAAACTATGTTAGAAGTGTCTTTGCAATTCTTTGTTACAGTTGCAAGGCTTTCAGTGTCCGGGAAAGTGGAGATAAATTCCCTCTGTTTAAGATGTGCCCTGCACAGACCACAGACCTCCCTTATTCTCCTTTAGCTCTCAGCAGGGAGACTGATGACTGATAATCTCTCTCTCTCTCTCTCTCTCTCTCTCTCTCTCTCTCTCTCTCTCTCTCCAGCTCCCCTAAGGGAGCCATTTTGGTTCCACACAAAAGGTTGGGACTGAGTGGAGGAGAGAAAGAGATTCTGAAGTTACTGTCTTTGTGTCGTGTTGGATTGCTAAATTTCAGATCTAGCAGTGCAATTGTTTCTTTCTGTTATATCTTTGCTTTTCCTAACCTTAAACCCAGAGTCACCATGCAGCTCCCCTTGGGAGCACAGAATACAGGCTGTGGGAAGGGAAATTCCAACCACCCTGGAACCTTTGGAAAGGACCAGGTTCAACTCCCCAAATGTTCTTAGGAGTGAAACTCAAAACCCATCCCCGGGCTAAACTGGGCAGCCCAACTAAACCCTTACCTTAAAAAGGGGGCACTGAGCTCTGGGCTTGTTTAAGCCCTGCTAACAAGCTCCCAGTTACCACATGCAGATCAGGGCGAGCTCCGACCCTCCCCAGAAATGACCAATGGAAAAGAAAGAACAGACTCCCGCTAGGCCAGGCAGGATACAGTCTATGGAAAGAGGTTGTTTTTGTCTCCATTGCCATAGAAAACACATCCTCTTGACTTACTGAGGAGGGAAACAGTTATGGTTGCCCTGCTGGAGGTTACCAAGGTGAACGGAGCCAAGATTAAAATCTGCCAGCCCAGAGATGCTCTGAAACACGGAAAGGCCCGGAGAGGAAATCTAGTGTGCTATTGGTAAATTTTTTTTGGACGCTGTTTACGTTTGAACTTTTCTGTTTTCCTGTCGAAACTTCCGTACCCGCTTCCTGAGTCACCACGAAGGCCTGGACAATGCGGTCCCAGCGCTGCGCTAGGACATGGGCAGGGCCCCACTTCCTCCTTCCTGCAGGGATATCCTTTCCTATAGAAGAGGTAAGAATGCAAGGTTCATGTGAAAATGTTATTATATTCCTTATCTCAGTCATTTCGGCCTCTGCCATTTGGCGACAGTAAGTCCGCCTGGCCACGTTCACAATAGAGGTCGCCCCTATTCCTCGCTTTGGCTCTTGCTGTTTTCTCAGCTGAAGAGGGCAAACAGGCTGTTAGAAATGTTGCTTGTTTTCCAGGATCTTATCAGGGGTTCATGTCTAAGGCCAGACACAGAAGGGAGGGCTCCATTTCTTTTTTTTCCTTCCCTCTCACTCCCTTCATTGTTTTTCATCGAACTGACAGGAAGTGAGAATCGTCCTCACCCCCCCAAGCCCCCGCCTGTCTCTCTGGGGGCGCTAAACAGATTCTATTCTGTTTTTCAGATATATCCCCTACCACCACAAGGTGGGGGACATTTCTGTTTACCGGTGAGATGAATGCGTCCTACATTTACACAAAGGTGGTCTCTCAGGATAGGAAATGAGTCCGTTTTAAGTGGAGACCTTTGGGTGTGACCACGGCTAGCTGCCTTATGGAAATGCTCAGTTCCACGGAGGAATGAAACCCCTTGCCCAGAGTTCACATAAAACAGCAGTTCCCACTTACAACTGCCTGGCAGTGTAGGTTGAACGTTGGTGTGGGACACAGACAGAAGCCACAGCCATATCTTAAGAATTCTAGTAATTGTGGCCGACCCCCTCCCTTCTACCTAATCAGGCCCAACCACTAAAGTTGATCTGACAGGATTGAGGCTCAGTCCAGGTGCTCCGTGTCCTATGGCAGTGACTCCAGATGATAACGTTTTAAGAGAGGTAGTCATTTCACATGTAAAACCTTAACACGGGAGTTACATAGAGCAGAGGGTCCTCGCTACTCAATATTACTTCATCTTGGTGCTCAGACTTAGACCCTGGGAAGCTGATCCTCAGTGGAGTCACGACACAAGTCGTTCCACTTAGATTACCTTCAAGAACACCAGGGTCAGAACGCAGTATGGCTCCACTAGACAGTAGGTGAGACTTTGCCAGACTCTATCAGCCAGAGCCCACTGCTCTGTCTCTGATCAAAGAGTTTACGCTCCTGCCTCATTTTCCAACGCTCAAGCTGCTGACTGCTTGGGTTCTCACGCGGCGAAAGGATATTTGTAACTGGGAGAAACCCTCCAGCTTCCTTTTTCTCAGGCTCTGTAGGATAGCCCTTGCTGTTAGATGTCTCTGCAGGTCCATACCCTTGGCTGTGTATGATAAGACCCTCCTACCCCCAAGCTTATTCTAGGGTACCCACTTGATGTTCCCGAAGAACTTGCCAAGGGTCTCCTCTGTAGTGTCTCCATGTCATAGCCATAGCCAATGTGGGAGCAGTTACATTTTTGCTCAAGAGTTAGGTCCTTGAGAGAAAAACTCTCTTGTCTAGGCCATACTTGTTCCCAAACCCTAATATTTCCTTTCTTTTTATTTTTTACTTGTTGCTTCCTTACAACCCGGGACAGTGGGGCTTTTCGGTATTGACCAGCTCTGAGAGAAGAGATTATAATACTCAGTTTTTAAAAACAGCCAGGAAGAGACTCTCCCCAACTTTTGTGTTTCAGAGGCATCGTCTAACAAGGAAGCTGAGAAGACCCACAGGAAAGGCAGAGCACTTGGCAGAAACGTCATGGATAAGCAGAGGTGTGAGTTCAAAGCCAGTCTGGTATACAGAGTGAGTTCTAGGACAGCCTGGGCTGCACAGAGAAACCCTGACTCTAAAACCAAGATGAAACAAAACAAATGAATGAAGTAAAACAAACAAAACCCCCAAAAGCAAAACAGGGGAGAGGGAGAGGGAGGGGAAGGGGAAGAGGGAGAGAGGAAGAGAGAGGCTGAGGGAGGAAGAGAGGGTGAGGGAGGGAGAGAGGGAGGGAAAGGGGTAGGGGGAAAGGGAGGGGGAGAGGGAGAGGGAAGAGGGAGGGGAGGGGAGGAGGAGGGGAGAGGGAGGGAGGGGAGGGGGGAGAATCCAGGCAAAGAAAATGTGTGATGGGGTTGGGGATTTAGCTCAGTGGTAGAGCGCTTGCCTAGCAAGAGCAAGGCCCTGGGTTCGGTCCCCAGCTCCGGAAAAAAATAAAAAAAAAAAAGAAAAAAGAAAAAAGAAAATGTGTGACGTTTCACCTCCAGGGTCACCCATGACTCACTCACAGCATCAGTGGTCACCTATGCCTGGGAACCACACCACTACCTTATCCTTCAGCATCCGGTCAGAACTGCCTTGGATATCTGATAGCAATTCTCCTCAATGACTGTTTAGCAAAGATGGCAACTATCCTGTCCCCAGACATGGCTATTCAGTGATTAGATTTCTACAATCTGGCCAACCCAAAAGTACAGTGTCTTGAGATGCTGGTAAACCCTAAAGGAATCTGGCACTGTTGGACCTCTGACAACTTAATGATGGGCAAGGAAGAGTTCTTTGTATTCACATTTGAAGGCAGAATGGACTCCCTTAAACCCCGCCCTTGTTAAAACTCAGTCCCACACTGGTCCTACTCATTAAAGAACGTGAACTATTTCCCACTGAACTGATCTAGCAGTCCACCCATATCATTCCAACATGTGTTGCATTCCTAGCCTATCACTTAATCGTGACATTAACACTCATCTTGGCCACTTTCAAATTTCTATATTTCCATATCCCTCACCCTAAAACACTGACCTCACAGCTCCTGGGGTCAGGGGTTTTGACAGGCTTAATCTCCATTCTTTACTGAGATCTTAGTCCCAGTGTCCTCACTACCACCTTCATCGTTAGCACTTCAGTTCCGTACCCCTCAGGCCCCAAGTGTTTATCAAACTGCATTCCTCCATCTTGCCTAAGACAGAGTGAGTTACAGTTAAAACGGAAGCCCAGGGACCACAGTGTTCACACCATAAAGAGGACATCCACCTGGGATGTGATGAGGAATCATATTAAAAGTTGAATATCTGGGCTGGAGAGATGGCTCAGCGGTTAGAGCACTGACTGCTCTTCCAGAGGTCCTGAGTTCAAATCCTAGCAACCACATGGTGGCTCACAACCATCTGTAATGGGATCTGATGCCCTCTTCCGGTGAAGGAAGTTACCATGTACTCATATAAAATAAATAGATAAACAAATAAAAGTCGAGTATCTCTGAACCAAAATGCTTGAGATCAGAAGTGCTTCTGAATTGGGACCTTTTTCTCCCTTTATATTTTGGAATATTTGTATATATAATGTTATTCTAGGAATGAAACCCAAATGCAAACTCTAAATTTATTTGTTTCATACATGCCTAATACACAGAGTCTAAAAAAAGGTTCACACAATGTTTTTGATGATTTTATGTGTTTGCTGACCCATCAGAAAGCATAAGGTCTTCATCGCAGCCATCCCTGTGAACAGTCTGTGACTGACTAACATCACTGTCGTTCCTAAGTCTCAGTGCATTTGCTTCCGACAAGCAAGTTTTCCTGTGTTTACTATTGCTCTGAGAGTGGCAGATCACAAAGGGTCAGGATGCAAGGACTGGTTCTCCTACTAACCTGTAGCTTCCCCCAAACTGCAAGCTCGCCAAATGTACTTTCATTAAGTGACAGAGAACATCATCCCAGATCCTCTTGATCTTCTGCGAAGAACGATCCACGCCACTTTCTGGTTCTCCTCAATGTCTCCCATGTGTCTTCCAGCAGCGCTTCATTGTCAAAGGATCTGCTTCATGAGTTTTCCCAAGAATTAATCCTGGAGACTAGAGGCTCAAACTTGGAAGTTTTTGTCGTTACACGCAATCTCTTAGTGTGCTGTTTACTTTTAAAAGATCCTGAATATTTATATAATTTCCCTGTGTGTATTGACGGGGAAGGGTTCCTTTCATGATGTACCATCCTTATAATGGCAACTTTTCTCTTCCTATACACACAGGTTTCTTTGGGAACCTCGTGGGAGGACACAAGATGTTTAGAGAGAATGTAAATAGGACTCAAATGACAGTGGCAGGGTGCTTGCATAGCTAGCTGTGCCATGATTTGTTGGTCTTTGCTTTGTTTAGAGAGGCACAGCAGAGAACTCCTAGCTTTCTGGCTGGTCCTTGTGGTTTCTGCTGACTAGTGCCAATTTGGTGGAGGACTAGTAGTTTCTGCTGGATCATGCTGCCATTGCTAATTTGAGTTTGGTGACACTTTTGAAGTGGACTCTTGGTATCCTGATACTACTGAACTGGACTGCTGGTATTCTGACAAACAGAGATTGGAATCACCCCCAAAGAACTTACTTCTAACCAGTCTACCTCCCCTTGTCCTATTTACCATTTTTTTCTTCCCTACCTTTGGACTATGGGCTAGAAGGGTGGGTAGACGCATTTGAGAACCCTTATTAAAATGTGCCAGAGAAGGGGCTGAGAGTTCTACATCTTGCTCCATAGGCAGCAGGAAGAGAATGAGTTGAGACCCAAAGCCCACCCCACAGTTAAGGCAATGAAAATTGACTTCTTAGCAGAGCCAGAGCCAGCCCGCCACCATGTCATCAGGACTGTGTTTTCTGTAAAGCACTCAGGTCAAGTCTAGTAAAGGAACTGATAGGCAACATGTGCTTCCAGTGTGGTACCATTTCTTTGGATTGAATGCTGGCTAGAATTAATGAAGCTTGCCTGAGGACCAGGGATTCTCTGTTAGGATACAGAGGGTTGTGTGGTAAGTTATGGTAGCTAGAGGTTTGTGGTTGCAGAGGAACAGTGTTATATAGAATATTTCTTCCACCAGTTGGTCCGGCAGTCACATTCATCTTCGGAACTTCATTGCCTGCCTTCTAATTTTTGGACGTCTTAGGGCAAGTTATTCGACCTGGTGCTGCCCCCGTGTCTTTATTGATCAAGGGAAAATAGTGAAAAATGCCCACCTCAGAGGTCGGTGAGAGGATAAAAGGGTTCATTTCTACAATGGCTTGTTATCATTCTCAGTTTGACTGGATTTGGAATCACATGGTAGACACACCCTGGGTATACCTAGGAAGGTGTTTCCAGAGAGGTCTAACTGGGGAAGAAAACCCACCCTGTTTTCTGATGTGAATGGCACTGTACCATGGACTGGGGTACTGGATTGAGAAAAGAGGGGGAGGGGAATAGCAGGCCAATGACTGCTAGCATTCATCTCTCTTTGTTTCCTAATGACAGATGCAATGTGACAGGAGCAGCTGCTCCATGCTCCCAACACCATGATGGATTGTGCTCCTTCAAACTATAAACAAAAACAGACCCTCCCTTCCTTAAGTTCTTCTTGTCAGGTGTTGTCGTACCAATGAGAAATGGGACCATTGACAGAACGCTCCAGCTCAGAAATACCACTGAAGGTCACAGGCTTGATGGTTCTCATCATCATCGTGGTGTTCTACTGGGAAACACTGAACAGTAGAGACTGGATGAGTCCTGTATAAGTCCCTGAGATGGTTGAAGGATTCCAGGGAAAGGTAATTAAGGGGTTCACAGAGAATGAAGCAGCTATGACTATCTTAGACATGTTGGTTGGCTGGTTGGTTGGCTGGCTGGCTGGATGGATGGATGGATGGATGGATGGATGGACAGATGGATGGTTGATTGGCTGGTTTTTTCCTATTCCAGAAGCTTTCACCTCACTCAACCCATTCAAAACCATGTTCAAAATAGGATTTGAACCATTGGTCAGGGAGGCTTCTGCTCATAGTGAGCTATAGTTTACATATATATGTATATGTGTGTATGTATATATATATATATATATATGTGACTATATAGTTATAGTCAATGTTTTGAGAACGAGTGACTGTTGAGTGGCCTGCCTGAAGGGGACATCTCTACTACTCCTGAGAGACTTAGAGAACACTGTGGAAGAGGAGGCAGGCAGAAAGGGTGATAGAGCTCAAGAATGGAAATTAGCATGTAAAATGTGATACATTAGACATGAGGTGGTTGCTGTGCCCACGAACTCAGAGCAGCAGCTGCTGCCTACACAAGACTCATATGTGACTGGATGCATCAACATTCCATCACGGATCAGAGAGGGGCACATAAGGCCTCACCTCTCCAGAAGAACTATAGATAGTTAAAAAGGTTGTGGGGTAAGGGGATTAGTAACAGTCGTCAACGTTGCTGCTACTGATGCATTGGCGCTACCACTCATGCAGGAACCCTAAGGAAGTGCAGTGGTTCACACACACAAAGACATGGAAGGAGGGCTGGGGTTGGAGAAGACAGGATTTGGCAGAATGGGAGAAGGCACTAAGAGAGAATAAGGGCAAGGCTTTGATCAAAGAAATTGCAAAAAGGATAAGTAAATGGATGGATGGGAGGAAGATGTTCTCAAGAGAAGAAGGATCACCCTATTGAGCCAGACTGGTTTTGAAGAATTCCTAAGCTTTGCCTGTGGCCCACAACTGGCCGCAATGGCATCACCTAGCTCTTCTCTCTTCGTTGTCATGGGGTTTCTAAGAATCCAGTTTCATTAGTAGATAATGGAACAGAGGTGAGCAGTGGGGATATTTGGCAATTTTTTTTTGTTAGCTTTCTTTCTGTTGGTGTGATCACATTTTCCTGGCCTCCTTTGGAAGGTTGAATGAGGTCAAAATGGCTGCTTGTGGTTAACGAGTTGTCTGTAGTCAAGGGTGATGACTACAAGCTAAAACATGTAGTAGCCAACACAAGATCTATCAATGCTTTTTTTTCCCTCTGCCATGGAATCCAGCAATATTGGAAGTGGAGGCCGTACTACCAGCCTGCATACCTCAGTGAGGTTCATAAACGCTGGCCAGAGCTACCACAGGCCCAAACCCTTTCCAACCAATGTCTGGTGACCAGGTAGCATGAACAAGAAATAAAAGTTGTATGGGATAAAGCTGCCAGGTACAGTGGTGTGTGTGTGTGTGTGTGTGTGTGTGTGTGTGTGTGTGTGTTCTTGGCTTAAGACAGGAGAATTTTGATTTTGAGGCTATCCTGGGCTACACAGGAAGATCTTATCTTAAAGTCGACACAAACATGAACACACACATCCATGCATATGCATGCCTGGCATGGGAGCTGAGTGTTTGCCTACCATGAGCAAGGCCGTTAATGAAAGGGAAATCAGCAAACAGTGCACAGTGGTTAGACACGGTTGTGCGTGTTCATGGGCCAGGAGGTGGAGTGATCTCTCGTCACAGCATGACTCAGTCTCTCCTAACCGACACAAGATATTTTTGGCAAACTGCCGTAATGTAATTTGACTGTCCACAGGCAAATCTTTATGGTAATAATGTCTTTGTTCAGTGACTCATCTCACTCCCTGGTGTCGGTAAAGTTCACAGCCCCTCAGCCTTGCTGTGTGCCTCAAATCTGACCCTCTGTTCTAGCTCACAACTACAGTAGCAAACTCCAAGAGTTCTGTGCAACTGGGGTCCTTGAACATCAGGATGACCACTTCTCATCTGTGTGATGTGTGTCCTAGACAGGACTTCACCCCGCTGCTGTGCACTGCACTCCTGGCACCTGGCACAATACTCCTCAGCCGTGCCCTGCGCAGTTGTGTATAATGGTGAGAAAGACTGGAAAGGCCTGGACAATTCCAGAATGATCATTAGCAATCAACCCACGTGCCAGGCAGGTGTGAAGGGCTTCAGAAGAGGGGTGGTTGGAATTGACACAGACAGTGAAGTTTGTGTGCATGATTTACAAGGTGGCTCCTGTAATATGACCATGCTCACATTGCTTAATCTATTCTGTATTGACAGAACCTCTAGAAGTAATGGCCGTTGCTCTGTGTGGAGATAGAAACACCTCTACATTTGCTACGTTGGTCTTCACACGAGAAGCATTTTGTTACTTGCGTGATAATAGCATCAGTGCCTGCTGTGGGCTGAGTGCTTACTAAGGCTTTGGAGATATGAAGTTTGTGAGATAACACTCATGATAGAAAAGCCACAGAAAAGACTTCCGTGAACTCTATTCAAGAAAACCAATGCACTTAAGGCCATGCCGTTTGCCAAAAGTCACCATGCCAGCAAATATCAGCGTTGGGATTCATCCTCGGTAGTTTAGCTCCATGATGCATGCACTCTTAAGCGCTACATGATTGAAATTAGTAAGTGTGATTTGAAAGCCTCTTCCTCGAGGCATTTCGACCCACATGTTTGTGATGCCATTTCTGATTATATCGTTCATCCAACAAACATCTACTGAACACTTACCATGGACAAAAGGCCTGCTGGGGTATGGCCAAGAATACAAGTCAGTGTGGTCACAAGCTATGCCATCCAGGAGAGAGTATAGAGTGGAACACGTAGAAAGGCAATGATTCTGAGGGAAGGAGAGACACACCCAGCTCTGGAGTGTAGGGCGAAGCTGAGAGGGTAAGACCAGCCTCCAGAGAGCAGAGAAGCAGCATACAAGGCTGCTGGGCTGTGGAGAAGTCTCCAGCATCTGCCCAGGTATCTTCTGCCCTGACTGGAAAGAAGCATGGACAAGACCAGTGACTGGTTCAGAGGAGCAGCTTAATAGTCATAGAAAACACGCATCACAGGTCAGCCAGATGACATTTATATACAATCCTGGAATCTTCTAAACCAGTGGTTCTCAACCTGTGGGTTGCTACCCTTTAGGCAAACTTCTATCTCTAAAAAATATCTAAATTACAGTTCATAACAGTAGCAAAGTTACAGTTATGAAGTAGCAATGAAATAATGTTATGACTGGGGTCACCACAACATGAGGAACTGTATTAAAGGGCCTTAGTATTATCGAGGTTCAGAACCACAGCCTAAACAACCATGAGGGCTGCTGCTTGCCCAGCTTTACACAGAACTGAAGTCAATTCTAGTTCACCAGCACAGCGTGAACCTAAGCAACCTGGCCCAAAAGTCAACTTTAGTCAGCACTTACCTGTTCTAGTTTTTGTTGAATATATATATATATATGTGTGTGTGTGTGTGTGTGTGTGTGTGTGTGTGTATGTATGTATGTATGTGTATATGTATATGTATAGAAAACAAGGAAGGGGCTGGGGATTTAGCTCAGTGGTAGAGCGCTTACCTAGGAAGTGCAAGGCCCTGGGTTCGGTCCCCAGCTCCGAAAAAAAGAACCAAAAAAAAAAAAAAAAGAAAAAAAGAAAACAAGAAAGACATATGTATGTATATATGTATGTATATATACATATACATAACAAGTAGGACATATGCATATATGTGCATGTACATGTATATGCATATGGTGTGTGTATATGTGTATGTGTACATATATGTATATGATGTATATGTATGTGATGTATATGTATGTGCATATGTATATATGACTTGTAGGAGATGGTTTGGGGAGGGGGAAATCTAAAGGATAAGAAAATGGTTGCAATATTCTAGGTCACTGTCAAAAGTTTCCACAACATTTCATACAAGGGTTTATCTGGCCCGTCTTTCATTACTTAGCTTTCCACCTGGTTGTGTTCTCTTCTGATGGGAAAAAGTTGAAAGCACTTGGGAGGCAGAAGCAGGCAGATCTCTCTGAGTTTGAGGCCAGCCTGGAGCCTGGTCTACAGAGTGAGTTCCAGGATAGCCAGGGCTACACAGAGAAATCTGTCTTGAAAAATAAAAGTTGAAAGCAAGCAACCCATAACACATGTAACATCATACACACGCACACGCACAAACACACACACATGCATTCATGCTCACATGCCCATATGCATGCACACACATATGCATGTATGTGTACACACTCATTTGCATGCATGAGCACTCATGTACCACACACATCACACATATGCATGCATACATATGCATGCATGACAACACATATACCACACACACACACACACACACACACACCACACACACACCATGTGCAAGAGTATTAATTAATAGCTTTTGACATTCTCTTTTCCTTTTATTCTGTAGAGACTCTATCTCAATGGCTTTTGCAATACCAAAGCACAATACATGGTGGCTTACAGTCTGAAGCCTTTCCAAGGAGCCACTGAGATACAGGCTCTAAAGTGGGTGGAGTAGCATTACCTTAACAAGAGATCAAAAGGTGACTGGATGATGTCTAAGGGTTCCTACACAAAGTCACACAACTTTTCAGCTTTAGAATCTAGGCTCAGACCTGGGTCTCTGATTCTGAGCCCAGTTGTCTTTCAAAAGTTGAAGAAAACTCCAGATTCCCTTAGACAATGCTTTTCTAAATTAAAATCTGTCTTATATTTTGTTTATATGAGGTTCAGTGTTTCAAGAAATTCCATCAATTCCACAAAATGGGTAGGCAGACAGTACTAGATGTACCTTTTCAAATGTTTTTATTAGCATATTTATACATAATTGGCTTTATTATGGCATTTATCCATATATATATATATGTCATTGATAATTCCCCAATCTATGATATGTGAATGCAAAAATAAGTACTGTTTGGGAACACTTCCAGCCATCATATATATATATATATCCCCTCATACCCTTTCCTGTCTCTCTCCTACAAACAGTAATTCTCCCCCCTCTTTCCAACAAGGCTAGGTATACTTTTCAGGTTAGGTAACCCTTTGCATTTTTAGGGGATCAGAAGCAAAGTATGGACTAGTGGGATGCTGTCACCACCCACCACATCCCTTTGTGTCTCATCTTCTGGCACCTCTCATTTGAAGTCTCCATTAAATGCTGTTGCCCATGCATTCATCCATAAAGGCTTTGATGTTGGTCTGAGAAGGAGCTAGCATGCTCTCTGACTCACTTGTACTTGAAAGAAACTAATTATGAATCTACTCACCCCAGGTACTACGTCAGAATCTTAGAAGTCATTGATAATTCTCCAATCTACGATATGGGAATGCAAAAAAAAAAAAGTACTATTTGGGAACACGTCCAGTCATCACTCTTTCTTAAAGGAGGAGAAACACAGACCAGGAGAGGTGAAGCATCTTACCTCTCTAGCAACTAGCACTCGTAGTCACTCAGAACCAATGAGAGCTGAGCAGGGCCCATCCCATGTCAATGACATAACAGTAAATGCACAGGCCAAGTTTTCTTGTTCTCAATCAGGAATGAGAAATCAGAGATTAGGATGTGAGACAGTAGGGTGTCAGGTCTTTAAAAACACTATGAAGAAAACCAAACGGGTGGAATGATGGCTAGTGGTGTGGCATAGACTTCGCACACAGTGCTCAGTCGGAAAACATCTTGAAAGGGACATTTGGAAGGCTGCAGGATCACACACACACACACACACACACACACACACACACACACACACACACACAGGATTTCAGCGGGGGGGTGACATGCATGGAGTGTGAAGAGTGTCCCAGGAGGGAAAGTTTAGAAATAGAGTGGCAGCCAGATCACAAGGTTTTATAGGCAGCCAAGAGGTATGGGTTGTTTTCAGATTTGACTTGAACTCAGTAAGGAGGTAAAGGCAAAAATGTCCCGATGTGTTTTTATAAAAGGCGGCTCTGGTGGCTGGTGGAGAGTGTAGGGGAGCGTGTCTCAGGTCAGAAGGCTACAAAGCACTTAGACTAGATGGGCTGAAGGACAAGTATTGATTGCAGTTCTGGAGACCGGGAAGTCCCTGGTCAGGGTGCTGAGAGATTCTGCTTGCACCGAGGGGCCTCCACTGGGCTGTCAGCAGGCCACACTATGTGCCTGTAGCCACACTGTGTGCCTGTGGCAGTACTATGCATTCAACAGGACCTCTCTTTTTGTGTCTATGAACTGAGAGCAGAGAGAGGAGACAAAGAAAAGGAGAGAAGAGAGAGGAAAGGGAGGGAAGAGTCAGGGAGTGGGGAGGAAGGAAGGGAGGAAGGGAGGGACAGAGACAGAGACAGAGAGGTCTCTTTTCCTACAAGACAACACATGAATCTTGTGAGCAACAAGACGAGTGAGAGCAGGAGAATGAAGCTCCTGATGAGACAGTGGGATCTGGATGAGGTTGGGGATAATCGGAGAGCAAGGGGTGGCCCAGTTCAGGCTGTCCTTTAGACTCGGAGTTCAGAGACAGACCCTCAACACATACACACGTGCGCTGACTGCCTTTCTTTTTCTGCTCTCAATCCCATGCGACGGTTTCCTTCATTCGCTGAGCCTTAGCCTAAGGTATCTCTGAAGTATCTGGCCTATTTTTCATTAAATAGACAGATATGAATCCTGTCCAATGCCAGATTGATCCAGATCCATTAAAAATCAAAACACTTTGAGGTGAGATCATGCAGTAGGGGAAACGCCCAGTGTCCTCCCACCTGATGCTCTTCCTGTTTGTCACAACTAATTCAGGACTCCTTTTGATTGATGGGTATGAGTCCCGCACAATGGCTAGCTCTGAGTGTTCAGATTTAAGACCAGTATATCCCTAGCTCTCAAGACTCTCAAAGACCAACAGAAAGGGAAAATGGGCAAGGTAACAGAATACAGTAAAAAAAAAGAAGAAGAAGAAGACGTGGAATGCTTTGGAATATATAGAGTAGAGGCACTGAAGAGCACAGGAGGGAGTTCTCTAAGAAGGAAGAGAAAGTCACCTGCAGCAGGTACCTGCTGTCCTGGATGTTTGGGAGGAATTGTTCCAGAATGGAAACCAGACAGAGGCTTTCTGGATTGACAACAGAAAGCGAAGGAACAAACTGCATGTGCTTTCACCCACTCAGTACTGCCGGGGCATAGGAATGGGGACGGAGGCGACGACAAGACTGTCAGTGCAGTCAGGACCCAGACCACAAAGAGCCTAGTTTTCTAGTATGAATGAATAAGCTTGTATCAGACTCTGTGAGTGCTGGGGACTCAGAAAAATGTTCAAAACACACACACACACACATACACACACACACACACACACACACGCACATGCACACACACACACGCACATGCACACACACACACACACACATGCACACACACACACACATGCGTGCGCGCGCGTGCACCATCCGATTCCATTCACTCGACACCTTGGCCAGACTCACCTTGAGGACGCATGCCTTGCTGTGCGTACTCGCTATGAATATTTGGGAAGCTATGTGAGAGACTTTTCAAAGCCAGCTACTCCCAAGAAATCATATATTTGGAGAGGGCGGAGAGCGGGGAGGAGGAGAGGAAAACTCACAGCAACTCCAGGAGTTATTTTCAACCCTCTTCTGGCCCCTGGGGAAAGACGGACATGGGAAATGTGCTGTCCGGGTATCTGCAAGGCGTCTGAGGCAAGCCCTGCTCCAGCACAGAACGAGCGATTCATGCTGAGTGTAAAGGAAAACGGTGCCTATTTTCCAGGGCTGCCATGCCAACTCTAGACACAGAAAGAAGGTGACAGGGGCCAGAAGGCTCAGCTGTGCCAAGATACATATTTCTAGTGGGTATACCATTAAGGCATTGCTAGTGTAAAAAAAAAAAAAAAAAACTCCTAATTTTCCTGGTTGGACTTCCACAGGGCTTGGCACCTTGGAGGTGAGGTGGAATGTGCAGTTCCCAGGCTGGCTTCGAGTCGGGTGGTTCACAGCATCCTGATGGGCTTACGGTAGTGTGGAAGTCTGCACCAGTACACATAAAACCAAAACCAAACCAACCCCCCCCAAAAAAACCACAATTCATTACATTTTGATACATACGCTTATTGTGAATATGTATTAAAAACGGCATGTAAAATTTGCCCAAGTGCACGCTGCAAACTAAGGTTATGGGAGAACGGCTACACCTCGTGATGTCTCTCCAGTGCAGAAACCTGGGAAAAGTGAAGCCACACCTGATTCTCCCAGATGTAGGCATTTCGATTTGCATGCAGGAACTAGAAAGGCGCTCTTTGTATACGTTGGGTGGGCACAGCTGGCCGCAGGCCAAGGCTAGGAAATTAGTGGGGATCACTAGATTATTTGGGATGAAACACACCGTTTCTACTGCTCCTACAAAAATCTACTAAGTCTGTGTTGCCCAGTGATCTTTTAAGTGGCTGTATTTGTATTTAAACAGATTGGTGTTAAAGTTAAATAAAACGTAGAATTCCTGCTTCTCAGTTGCATTTGCCGCATTTCAAGTGTTTGGTGGCCGTGTGTGGCCAGTTGGCCATCTCTTCATGTGACCGTTGACTAACCTATTGGATCAAGGCAGAGGTCTTTCCTGCTCAGCTGACGCAAGAGCCCTGCATGCTTTTTCCTCAGATCGCTGACTCCGAGTGCTGCTCCAACCTCGATTTTTGAGACAATAATGGCCGAATGAATTGTCCCGATTGCGTCCCGTGTCTTCAGACACCAGCTCTGTCTAGCATTGCGCTAGCCTCCGTCTGGTATGCTAATTGACCGAGAAGCTGATTTTCTCATTGGATCTCCATGTCCCGTCCTGTGTAACGGTGCCCTGGCACCACAAAGTCAAAAGCCAAAGCTTGCTGAACGCAAACTGCCTGTCTGGTATTTTGCACAGAAGCCAAGCTCATAGAGGAACCGATATGGGGTCTTCTTGGAGATGCATAAGGTGGGGGGAGCAAGGGAAAAGTTGGAGGCAGAGAGAATGAGGCATGTCCTCCACAGTGAAGAGGAGTAATGACCATGGAGGCTTTAAGGTAGATATATTAGTTACTTTTGTTCCTGCAACAAAATGTCTGAGAAAAGCAATTTATTTTGGCTTATAGCCCGCCAAGAGAATATAATCTACAAAGGCAAGAAAGGTATGGTAACAGGGACAGGAAGCAACTGATCTCGTCACGTCTGCAGTCAGGAAGCAGATGAATGCTGCTGTTCTGCCTTTGTCCTTCTTATCTAGTCTGGGACCCCAGCCCGGGCACGGTGTCACCTACAGTTAGGATGGGTCTTTCCTCCTACTCCAGAAAACTCCCTCACTGACATGGTCAGGCATTTGTTCCCATGGTGATTCTAAATCCTGTTGGGTTGACAACCAAGATTAACCATCATAGTAGCTCCATGCTAAAAGAGAGGAAACAATTACATCTGTGCAAAAGGAGGACGTTTGGCTGCACAGAATGCTATCATGGGTACTAGGGGTATGTATCCATAGAGGGACATCACAGGTGCATATGCCTGGAGGGACATCACAGGTGCATATGCCTAGAGGGAAAGTTGCATAAGTGACCAGCACAGTGGCAGCAACTATAAGTCAGGAAACACTTCCTTCAGAAGGCACCAACCATACTACTGCCTTAATCTTAGGCCCTCAGCTTGTAGAGCCAAGAGAAAATAAATTTCTGTCATTAAACGACTGTAGTCTGAGCAGCTTTGTTATGGCAGCCCAAGACATTCAGCCCATTCCTCTTCCTCCTCCTTCTCCTCCTCCCTCCCTCCCTCCCTCCCTCCCTCCCTCTCTCTCCCTCTAGATCCGGCAGCACATTCAAATGTCCTTTCGATCTAGCCCAGTGTTTCTCAACCTGTGGGGTGGGACCCCTCTTGGGGATTGAGTGACCCTTTCACAGAGGTCACATATCAGATGTTTACAAAATGATTCATAACAGTAGCAAAATTACAGTTACGATGTAGCAACAAAACAACTTTATGGTTGGGGGTCACCACAGCACTAGGAACTGTATTAAAGGGTTTGTAAAACCGAGGAAGGGGACTCAAGTGAGCCGCAGCCATGGTAGACGAAACAAGATGAAGACAAGTCCGAGTCTGTCTTCCTGGGATAACAATTCTGCCTTCACCCTTGACCAGTTCTTGGAGCTAATACGGCACTTCGAGACAGACCCTGACCCTAACGAGGAGGCTCTGGAGGCCTTGTCTCACACACTCAGAATGACAAGAGAAGACATTAGGACTTGGTTCCTATATCAAAGGTATGAGGTGGAACTCAAGCAGTTGCCCGAGCCTCACATATCTGAGCTGGAGTCAAGGGGACATACTCAATTTGTCAGAAGCTATGGGTCAAACCTTGGCCTAGGAATTACTTCAATGTACCTCAGGCAAAAGGATTGGGAAAGGCACAACACGCCCATGGGGTTCCGCAAAGCAGATTCCCCAAGGATTCCTTCCAAAATGGCCCAGGACTCCCGGAAGCTTTGGAAGCCTTGAAGAGTCTCACACTCTCTTCTGGGTACCAAAGAGAAGATGACATGTCACAGGGTTTCTGACTCCCTAGCGTATCTAACCTACGCTCTTTTTGTTAAAGGTTTTTCTACTTCCTTGTTGAGCCAGGGGGCTGTTGAGTCATGCCTATCGATGGGACATTAATAATAATCCTAGTTATATAGTTATACCCAAGGGGGGATAAAGGTTTGCAGCAATAGGAAGGTTGAGAGTCACTGATCTGGATGCTGTATGCTTTGGCCATGTGTTACCGAAAGGCGTCATAGGATGTCACAGTAGTCGCTTGCTATGCTAATGAGATGCCGCAACGGAGGCAACATTTATAAAAGAAAGCATTTAGTTTGGAGCTTGCTTACAGTTTTTTTAGAGGGCTGGTCCAAGTTCATCACGGCAGGAAGCAGACAGGCATAACACATGAATAATAGCTGAGAAATCAACATCCTGGTCTGTGAGCAGCAGGCAGAGAGAGAGAGAGAGAGAGAGAGAGAGAGAGAGAGAGAGAGACAGAGACAGAGACAGAGACAGAGACAGAGAGACAGAGACAGAGACAGACAGAGAGAGACAGAGAGACAGAGAGACAGAGAGACAGAGAGACAGAGACAGAGACTGAGACTTGGCCTTGCCTGTCTTTTGAAACTAAAATGAATGACACACCTCCTCCAACAAGGCCACACCTCCTTATCCTTTCCACTAACTGAGAGCCACGTATTCAAACCTAGGAACCTATGGGGACCATTCTCATTCAAACCACAACAGAACAGAAGGGGATCCCACTGTGCTTAGAGTAAAGCTTCCAGGAGATTAGCCTGAGGAAAAGAAGCAAGCCACTGGAGAAGGATGGGCAGGACCTGATTTTATTATGAGCACACAGATGTGTATTGAAGGCAGCACACACAGAGCGGTGTGAACTGTGCTGCTCTTGGATTCAGCCGAGAGGTCAGGAGCCTCCATAGCTATCTGTATACTCTCATAATCCAGGGTCTGGTCTCTGAAATGAATGGAGGAAACATTGCTGTGAAGTGTGCAGCTGGAGCTGCTGATCCCTAGAGGTGAGAGTGTAGCTTCACATCCTGGTAAGACCCAGAAACGATTGGTCCTTGACATATCATGCCATCCGTGGGATGGTGATCACAGACAAATTTAACTTTATCCAACAAGAACCAAGTCTGGATGCAGTGTGGCTAGTGGCTAGTGGGTAGAGGGCTTGTCTAGCAAATAAAAAATAAAAGCCCTGGGTTTGCTCTCCCCCGACCTACACCCCAAGCACTGCATCAATTGAGAGTAATGGTGCACCCCTATAGTTCCAGTGCTTGAGGAGTAGAAGACAGAAGATCAGAAGTCCAAGGTCATGAATGTCATAGTGACTACAAGGCCAGCCTGGAATACAAGAGACATTGTGAAGACAATCTCTCCCAGCATCACTTGTCAATAAAAATCTGATGGCCAATGAGCTGAGGCAGGATTAGAAGGTGGGACATTCGGCAGAGAGAGAGATGGGAATTCTGGGAGATTCAGAGGCAGTAATTAGAATTGTCACCAAGACTCTGAAGAGACAGACGTATGAAACTGAGGAGAGCTAACCAGCCATTTGGCAGACATAGAATAGAATAAGTGGGTTATATAAGTTACAAGCTAGTTGGGGAATAAGCCCAAGCTTATGGCCTTCATAAATAAGCAACAGAGTTATTATTTGGAAACTAGTGTATGGGTGGAAAAGCACAAAACATTGTCTCAAAACAAAACAAAACAAAACAAAACAAAAAAAGAACCAATTTCATAACCCCCTTCACATTTAAATTTGTGACACTCATCTCACAAATTTAAAGACCTGTACTTTCTGTGTGGGTCTGAAGCAGAGTCCATCAGAAAATCCAAGATACAGTCAAGTGATGATACTGAACATGAACTGTTTGTAAAGATGTGGGTGGGGCACGGAACAAGCCGCAAGAGATGAGAAGTCTGAGGCCTCCATAACTACCCGAGGAAACTTGGAACCTGGAGCAGCTGGCAAGGTGACCCTTGGTATCTGAAGGGATCCTGGACCACCTGAAGCTGCTGGAAATGGTCATAAGGTGGCTGAGATCATGATAGAAGGTTGAGCGGTCATTGCCTCTTCCAGGGCCAGCAGGAAGAAGTACCCCAACACCATTCTCTCATCTGCTGATGTTTAGAGGGGACAAAATGGCTGAACCCAGCACAAGCTCACGGGTAAACGAGCCCAAGCCATGCTGCATCTACATAAGTCATCTTCCCACCGTGTGATAGGATAAAGGATAGAGCGGTCTCCTTCTGCAGATCCCCACACCACCTTCTTGCTATGCTGGGCAGCCATTCTTTTTTTTTTTGGTTCTTTTTTTCGGAGCTGGGGACCGAACCCAGGGCCTTGCGCTTCCTATGGGCAGCCATTCTTAGTATGTGCCTGTTGTGAGCACTGGTCTGCGTTCATGAGCCGAGCCTGACCAATGAGGGATTTCCATGTCTTTGTGGTCTGCGCTCACGAGCCGGGCCTGACCAATGAGGGCTTTCCATGTCTTTGTGGTCTAGGTTCATGAGCCAGGTCTGACCAATGAGGGCTTCCCATGTCTTTGTGGCCAAAGCAACTCATTCAGCCCATTACGCTCGTGTCCTTTCATATGTAGAGCAGCACAGATTAGGGAGGAGTTCAAATGCCTTGCCTCACTGGACTTCAGGATAGAATCCCTACGAACACTGTCACTTTGCTTCCCCCATGCCCAGCTATATCTGCAGTACTGAAAAAGTAAGTGTTAAGTGTGTGTTTGTTGAGTAAATGCATTCCTCCAAAAATCACACGGTGCCACGTGATAGATCTGAACCCAGACTTCCTAACAGCAAAGCTCATCGGCAGCATAACACCCAGATCCCTTTTCCTATTTTGAGTTTGTAGATCCACTCAAGTCTCAGAGTTTGAGGACCATTATTAAGTGTGGTGGGGTTTGCGTTTACATTCTGGCAACAGTGTTAAACTGCTTGTCAAAATGACAGACCACTAGGGTCTGAGAAAACACCTCCCTCAGGTTAGCCTGTAGCCAAATCTGAAGAGCATTTTCTTGATTGATGGTTGTTGGAGGAGGGTCCAGCACACCATGGGAAACGTCATGGCTGGGTAGGTGGTACTGGGTTGTATAAGAAAGCAGTCTGATTGAGAGACTCTGGGGACCAAGCCAGTAAACAATGTTCCTCCGTGGCCTCTTGTTTCCAGGTTCTTGCCTCAAGTTCTCTTCAAAGTGGGATGTAACTCGTAAGCCAAGCAAACCCTTTCCTCCCCAAGCTACTTTTGATCATGGTTCTTACTCTTCACACCAATGGGAAGCAAGCTAGGCCATTACCTATCCCAAGAATGGAGAGACAGTGAGAGATTTTTCATGGCCAACTCCCGGTTTTTATTTATCGTCCTATTGGGACAAAATGGTGCCACATCCATTACCCAAGACTTATGTGGAAGGAGTAAGGTGAGACACCTTAGTTCCTGGGTGACTTGCGAGTGATGCCTATGAAATCCAAGTGACATCACAGAATAACAAGAAAAGCAGGTGGTCACACACAGAAGGGCAGCCACCCCAGAGGTCAGAGTTCAGCCTCCTTGTGATCAGGGTCAACACCAACTCACGTCCTTGCTCTTAGGCAGAGCTGTGCTGCTCATGCAGAGGCTTCTCGCTCGTTTCGTTTTTTTGTAAATGCAGTGTAGGATTTTCCAGTTGCCTAAGAGCTTAGTTATAATTTTATGATTAAAGAATTCGGAGCAACGCTCAATTTAAATCTACCCTTTAAATGTTTTCATTCTCTTTAAAAAAAAAAATCCCGAAGAAATTGCCCAAGCCTAGGAAAAGCCTGTGCGATACTGCAAAACAAGGTTACGAATGACTGGTGACAGAAACCTAACGGAGGCGGCTCAGGCCTAATTAGGGGTGTTTATAGAAAGAAACTCAGAGCTGGAAATGGTGAATATTTGTTCAGCGTGGGTTGGTTGTCCCTTTTTGTCTTTTATGAACCCCTTCTCGGGTCCTCCTAGTGACTTTGCAATGTAAATGCTATTTGCCCAGTGTGCAGATGAGGAAGCTGGGACTCACGGAGGCATGCAGCTCATCTGATAACACGCAACTTGAAATGAAGACCAGGAGTCAAGCCCAGTCTATCCGGCCTTCACAACTAGACCCTTTAGCCCTTTCCTGGCATCGAAAAATAATTTTTAAGACATAGAAAGGATGAAAACATGTTTTTAATGTAAATTCCATGAATAAAACAATGTAAGTTCTTTCTCTTTTGAGACCTTATTAATTGATGACAAGGGATACTCTTGTCACCTCCGGTGTATGTCATCCTGTTAGTATTGACGGAAAAACTCGCCATCCCAATGTGAGCCATAAACGGTCTGGGAACTGTCGATTACCAACATGAGCTCTCACGATTAGGCTGCCGTGATTTTACATCTCAAGCATCTTTGACTCTAGCTTCCCTTCCCCCTACAAAGTATTCTGGTTAGAGCATACATGTGTCTGTTGAGCCTTGTAGTGTCGTGGACTATAGCTCAGATGGAGGGCGTAGGAGTTCAGCCTGAGGTTGATGGAGCTGGGGTTGCTCTCAATCATTGTGGAGATCCACCAAAACAAGGTTGGGCCATCCAGGCTGGCAGACAGCATGGTGGGCAATCTCCTGCCAGAGACAACCATGATGCAGTCTTTCAGGCAGCTGAGTTCTCCCTCCTCATCCCTCACCAAAATCCACGTGCCTTTTTATGTTAGTCTCAGTTTAGAGACTAGAAGACTGAGTCTCATAAAGGCTAATGACTTGTGGAAAACGCATTCAGGCCAATGGCTGGTGCCATTGTGAGGCATGCAATGGGCGCTCCATAAGTACCTGCTGATGCATGCATGCGAGACTTTGTGTTTGCTTGGGGCAGAAGCAAAGGAGAGGGAAACACTGCAGAAAATAATTGCTACGGAGCTAGCAAGAGGCATACAGGAACCGTCTGGTTTCGACAGGACCGTCTCCTGTTGTACAGCAGTCTTGACATTAAGAGAAGCAACCCGTGTCCTGAGAATGGAATTTGAACACGTTGCCCACTTCCTAGTTTCAGGACACTATGCCAGAGTCGTTTAAGCACCAGGAGAGTAGACATAAAAGTAAATGGGTTTTTTGTTTGTTTGGTTTGCTTTTTTGTTGTTGTTTTTTCTTGCAGAGTCTACCTGCACAGCCCTGGGTCTTAGCTAACCTAGAAATCCCTGAAGGGTCAGTTTGGAAGAAACCCAGTAATCACAGACCCAAAGGGACAGCCAGGAGGCTGGCAAGCGTATATGCATACGATTTTTTAAATACAGCATTTCGATGCTCCGGTCTTTTGTGATGTGCTCGTCCCCCCCCCCCCCCCCTTTCAGCCAACTTTGCTTCCTCCTCCGATCAGACATTTTCTTTACTTTTATGAATTTAGTTAGAAAGTACGATTTCAGAGCGGATGAGACTCTGTCTTCCAGAATGAAGCTGAGGACCTCGCACTCCCCTTCAGAGACTGTTTCCTGAGATGGACTTTTGAAAGGCATCCAGAGCTTCCCAACATGCCTGTGGCTGTTCACACGGCTCTACTGTTTGTCTGCATCTCCATCGAGCCAGGGACAAAGCGAAGGTGACAGAGGCTGTATGGTTCAGACAGGAAGCTCTGCCCTTTTGACCCGAGAAACGGAAGAGGGAAACAGTAAAGAAGCATACCAGGAGGAAGTTTGATTTGTGGACACCTTCCATGCTAGCCCATAGACCTTTTGAAGGTGGAATTGGTCTTTTTTTTTTTAAGTGAGACCCTTGTGAATTCCACCCAGTCAGCACCCTTGTCATAAAAACTCCTCTGCACATATAGGACCAAGGCAAGCAGTTCTAGCAGACAGGTGGGAGGGTTGACATGGCGTCCCTTGCTATCCCACACAGATGCACTCTCCACATTGGAGTCTCTCATGTCCCCTCTTTCTTCATCCTGTATGACTTCTCTTGTCTAGTTCTCACTTGCCTTCGTGGGCTCCCTTCTGCTATTCTTACGGCCTCCCGCCTCCTCCTGCTCTGTTCTCACTGGTTACTCCTGCGATGATGAATTTCTCATTCTCTGGGGGCTTTCAATTCCCAGTTGTTCTCAGGAGAGCCAGGGAAGCAATGTCTCCTCCTCTTCTGGGTCTGTGGAGTGAGTTCAGAGTCATGGATCTAGGTGGACAGCCCACTGATGCTTGGGACTGACATAGGCTAAATCCGCATCTGCCACCTGATTCCTCTGTTCTTATCACCCACACTGTGGCTTCTATCACCTATCTGATCCCTCACAGAGTAGGTTTTTCCTTGTCCTGCCAGGCTGCCTACCTTAATCTCTTCTCGAACTGTCTGAGCCTTTATCATTTCTTAGCTGGCCATTTTAGACCTTCTGATTCTGCTTGGATCCCACCAGCAGTTTCCCTCCACCGTCAAATTCAGGCTCTAGACTGCTGATTAGATCACCTAACTTCCCTTGGCTTTGAGATCTTCCATAGCACCCAGTTCCCGAGAAAAAGTCCACATTCTATTGCAAGACACCAAGCTCTTGGCCATTCAGTTCAAATCTGCTTTTCCTGGCCATCATGGGTTTAAATTAACAAAGCATTTTGTCTTAAAGTGCTTTGTCCCATAGCAGTAGCGGGGCACATTGCCAAGGTCCCCAAATTAAAATACACAGACTCTTCACCCAGGCTGGGTCTGAGTTGCCCATCTGAGTCTTAGGCAGGTACCGAATGTGAAAAGGTTGTGTAAACGCTGGCCAGGCCTGTGGGCCACACCTTGCGTATAATCTTCCTTCTTACTATGATGGGGTTTACATGACTTCATATTTAGCTTCCAGAATTAAAAGATGATGGGTAAGATTAACAGACTCCCCAAGTCAGCTGACCTTGCTACGTCACCTTGCACAAGCTCTGGCTGGTCAGCTGTGCCTATCTGGAGCTGTCATCTCATCCAGGGATGACATCAGACCCTGGAAGAAATGACTCATGCTGCTCTGCCTGACGCCGAGTCAGATTTACACGAGAAAGCTCAAGGCAGACAACTCCCATCTTTAGCCCAGTACACCTTTCCCTTAGATCAGTGGCCCAGGTATATTAATACTTTCTCAGAGTTCTTGGTTGTGCTGGCTGGCTCTGTGTCAACTTGACACAAGCTAGAGTCTTGTGTCAGAGGAAAAGGAGCCTCCGTTGAAGAAATGCTTCCTTGAGATCTAGCTGTCAGGCAGTTTCTCAATTAGTGATCGGTCGGGAGGGCCCAGATTATTGTGGCTGGGGCCATCCCTGCACCAGTGGTCCTGGGTTCTATAAGAAAGCAGGCTGGGCAAGACTTGATTAGCAAGTCAGTAAGCAGCACTTCTCCATGGCCTCTGCAATAGCTCCTGTCTCCTGCCCTGTTTGAGCTCCTGTCCTGATTTCCTTTAATGATGAATAGTAGTGTGGAAGTGTAAGCCAAATAAACCCTTTCCTCCCCAACTTGTGTTTTTGGTCATGGTTTTTTATCACAGCAATAGAAACCCTGACTAAGACATTGGCAAGTCACACTAGGTATCAAGAGATTGGGTGTATGGATTTAGAATAAGAAAGCCTTGTGATTTGGAGGCCATTGTTTCCTGTTGATTCTCTTTTGTCCTATGTGACTGTTAGGAGGGTTGAGTTACACGTAAAAGAAATGGCCCTGGCTTTAAAAAACTAAGAAGGGAAGCATGGTGGTTTGAAAATGCTTGGTCCTAAGAGTGGCGCTCTTAGGAGGTGTGGCCTTGTGGTAGGTGTGGCCTGGTTGGAGGAAGTGTGTCGTTGTAGGGGTTGGCTTAGAGACTCTCCTTCTAGCTGCCTGGAGGCTAGTCTTTTCTTGTCTGCCTTTAGATCATGATGTAGAACTTTCAGGTATCCCCATACCGTGCTTGCCTGCACACTGCTATGATGATGATGGACTGCACCTCTGAACCTGTAAGACAGCCCCGATTAAATGTTGTCCCTTACAAGAGTTGCCTTGGTCCTGGTGTCTTTTCTCAGAAATGGAAACCCTAACTAAGATAGGAAGGTTGCTGGAACCAGGCTAGCTTAGAGCTGTCCCTGACTGATCTGTCTGGAGGCCTGCTCAGCTGGGCTCCATCCTTCCAACATGCTCATCATCCTTCTGTGGGACTTTTGTCACCTGTAATGAGCTTATTGATGTTTTTATCATTGAGTCTTCCTCATTAGACTGTGTACTCCACAGAAACAAGGGCATTCTCCTCCTCCTTCTCCTTCTCCTCCCCCTTCTCTTCCTCCTTCCTCCTCCTCCTCCTCCTCCTCCTCCTCCTCCTCCTCCTCTTCTTCTTCTTCTTCTTCTTCTTCTTCTTCTTCTTCTTCTTCTCCTCCTCCTCCTCCTCCTCCTCCTCTTCCTCCTCCTCCTCCTTCTTCTCCTTCTCCTCCTCCTCTTCCTCCTCCTCCTCCTTCTTCTCCTCCTCCTCCTCCTCCTCTTCCTCCTCCTCCTCCTTCTTCTCCTCCTCCTCCTCCTCTTCCTCCTCCTCCTTCTTCTCCTTCATCCTCTTCTTCCTCTTCTTCCTCTCTATCTCCTCTTCTTCATCCTCCTTTTCCTCTTTTCTCCTCCTCTTCCTCCTTGTCTTTCTCCTCCTCCTCTTCCTTCTTTTCCTTCTTTGTTCTTCTATCTGCAGAAATTCCAATAATGCTCGGCTTGCCTAGTATTCTCAAAAAGATATACAGGTTTAATCAATGCGTGGGAAAGAGTTGAAAATTTAAGTTCCAGGAATGGCTGCAGATTCAGAGCCTCAGTAGCAGGACCTTCTAATGATTCTTTGTGTAAACCTGGCTGAGGATGAATTTGGATTGTGTTTGTCTGTCTCTGCTCCCATGCTTTGAAGAGCAAATCAAGTTAGGCCAGAGGAGGATGACAGGTCCATTCCAGAAGCTACACATTTGAAGTCATGGGATTGTCAGAAACAGAGCTAGCTTCCTTTGGGCAAAAAAGGAAGAGTCAGGTAGCCCCCCCCCCAAAAAAAGAATAGACGCCAAGCAGATTCCCTTACTGTTCCACCATTGCGATCATGGTAATTCTGCTCTCTAGAGGACTCACCACACGATTTACCCACCAATGGTCGATTTCTTTGTTTTCGTGATCGAAAGTCTCACTTGCTCCAAGTAGATGAGCACGCCAGGGGGCTGCCGACTTGAGCTGCGCATGCCTTCTGAGCGCATCTCCATACATTTGTTTCTTATTTCCTAGCTCATGAATAAAACATACCTCTATTCTACATTCACAGAATATGTTTCCACTTACCCCAGTCTTTGTTCTATAGAAACCTGAATTGGGATCACATTGTCATGGCTGATTCTGTTATCTACCCAATAGCCACCTAGGGCTGCAAGCCATTGACTCCTTCGCTTAGGATTGGACTAGAGATAAGACACACTCAGTTCTAGACTAGCAAAAACAGTGCCAGGCTGACGAAGGGCTCCCCTGAGGAGTCTCCTCCTCGTCGAGTATGTCCTACGGGGAAAGAGAGGATATGTGTCCTTTTTCATTGCTTTTCCTTCTTACTGTGTTCTTTGCGTGAGAGGCTCTATGGCCAGGGCAATCATATTATACACACAAGGTAATACATACAAAAATGTATGAAGAAGGTGGCTGAATGAGAAAGTAAGAAGGTTTAGGTCCATAATGATATTTTGCAGTCTGTAAATCGACTCTGGACTCTGACGTCAGTGAGAGATCCCCACATGGCTTGATTATTCTGTCAGGTTTATTCGTGAAGTCAAAAGTGCCCTCCCTCATATCCCATTCTCCTTACGCTTAACCCTTGACTTTAGCGTATCCGAATGTATCTCTTGTCACTGTGAAGAAAGCTTGAGAAACAAATAAAAATCTACATAGAACCATTATAAGTGCACGTACACACACACACACACACACACACACACACACACACACACACACAAAGAGAGAGAGAGAGAGAGAGAGAGAGAATTATTATCTTATTTTTATTTCTGTTGCTGTGATAAAAACAGCCTAATCACAATCAACTTGGAACGACAGGGCTTTCTTCAGTTTACAATTCCAGGTTACAGTCCATCACTGAGGGGAAGCTAAGGCAGGAACTCAAGCAGCTGTCACGTCACATCCACAGAAGAGCGATAAGGAATGAATGCGTCTGCGCTGCTTGCTGCTGCTTCTGCTCAGCTCGCCTTCCTGCTCTTACACAGGTCCGGCCTGTGACATTGCCCCTCCCATATTCAGGGTAGGTCTTCCCACCTCTGTCAACATTCACAAAAAGATCCTCCTGTACCCAGAAATGCTCTCGGGCCAACCTGTTCTGGATCATTCCTCCACCAAGATTCCCTTCTGAGAGGATTCCAGTTGAGGGCAGTTGACATTTAAAACCTGCAAACGTAGAGGCCATTTGGAATGCCTGAAAGAATGCTGTTTAGGTAAACGTTTCCTATACACTTGTTAATAATGAATCATTTAATGTGTTTCCTATACTGTTGGGATGGGTCAGACAAACCACACCAGGCCAACATGGTCTCATGTGGAGGAGGTTTATTGGAATGGCGGAGACAAGGGGAGGTAAGAGAGGGAGGAGAAAGAGAGAGAGAAAGAGAGGAAAAGAGAGGAGAAGAGAGGAGGGGAGGGAAGAGAGGAGAGGAGAGGAGAGGAGAGGAGAGGAGAGGAGAGGAGAAGGGAAGGGAAGGGAAGGGAAGGGAAGGGAAGGGAAGGGAAGGGAAGGGAAGGGAAGAGAAGAGAAGAGAAGAGAAGAGAAGAGAAGAGAAGAGAAGAGAAGAGAAGAGAAGAGTGGAGCCATGAGCACTGGAGAGAAGGGACAAAGGGGCAAGAGGAAGCAAGGGCAAGAGAGAGTGAGGAGGGGGCAAGCAGTCTCCTTTATAATGTCAGGCATGTCTGGCTGTTGCCAGGTAACTGTGGGGGTAGAGCTTAGATAGAATGCTAACATATACACTTGTTAATAATGTATCATTTGACTTTAAAACTGCTCAGTTATACTGTAACAGGCCCCAATCTAGTTGGATTTTAGAATCTCTATACAGAGGGATTCCTGAGTGGGAAGTGGAAGGAGGTGTTGAAAAGGCATTTGCATTGTGCTATGAAGGTTGAGATACTTGAGACCATCCCCATGGAGTGAGGGGACAGCCAGGCAGTCCCACATCCCCACTGCCACCTTCTCACTAAAGTTGCTTCTCTCCGGACACCAACTCGTTTGTGCATTTTAGCATCCTCTTTGGGAAGCCCTTGTGGCACAGGCTTAGAGACTAGAGACTAAGTCACTTTGCATTGCCATGTTGACTTGTCTCTCACATTTAACATGGGGGTCAGGGTGACTGCATGAAGCATATAGCTAGACAGCAGAATCGTGTCCACGGTCTTGGTCTCCTGGTTGCTTCCCTTTGCTCTGAGTCTGTTGTCCTCAGTTTAGAAGTAGAATAGAGGGGTTGGGGATTTAGCTCAGTGGTAGAGCGCTTGCCTAGCAAGCGCAAGGCCCTGGGTTCAGTCCCCAGCTCCGGAAAAAAAAAAAGTAGAATAGAGTGGCTGAGAAGGACTCCTGGGCATGGAAAGGAACTTTTCTGAGAACATACACTTTTTCCTACCAGAGAAGAGGAACAGAACACTGGAGAGCTGAGGAAGAAATGACCACCCTTCACTCAGAGGATCTGCAAAACGGTACCCACAAGGCATCCCTCTCCTTGCCCTGAGCATGTATGAATCCAGTGCAATAATCCAGTGCCCTGCTCTTCTTCAGTTGCCTGTGTGAGCTTGATCAGACGTCACTTAGACCAAGCCCACCAGGAAGAGCATTAGATCTTTGAGAAGGAAGGACAAGAAAAGAGATGGCCACTATGACTCTCTGAATGTGTGAATAGAGACTATTTCCAATTTCTCAATCAGCAGGTAAAAGGGAAGGATATCTTCCGGGATGGGCTGGAGGACCAAGCGAATGGAGCTGGGGCAGCATGGTTGTGAAGCCCAAGGGGGCCTTGGGTTTTCCAAGTTCAAAGGGAAAGCAGCCTCCAGAAGAAACACGGGAAGTTAGAGCAGGCCTCAGTGGAGAAGAGATGCAAGAAAGTGAAAGAAAAACTCGTGTTGACAGAAGGACAGACGGAAAGGTTTACACATAAAGAGAAGGTATTCTGACTTCTCTGCTCAGGACCAGGATAGTGATGTAATCTGTGTGCCTGAGACACAGTGGTCTGGCAAGTATGGCAAGAATGTGGGCCAGAGGGCCCTAGGTTACCTCAGGTTGCCATGGTGTTCCGCCAAAAGCAACAGAGTCAGTTAGAGAAAGAAGGTAGCTGTGCTTCCCAGGGGTGTCAATGCCTGCTCTGAGGACCAGGACAAAAGAGTCCTGTTCTTTCCTTACTGTGTTGGCCAATAAGTAGAGTGAGTAGTCAAATGTAGCATTTACAGGTATTTAATGTCTGGGAACAAATCAGACATGCTAGGGTTCAATTCCCTGCTCCTCCATTTCCTTGCTGTGTGACATTGAGGAAACAACCTAACCTTTCTGTGCCTCATAGTTTTCATGTCCACAAGGCTCCTTGCATTTCTCACTCAAAGTCAGCTGGGTATCAACGCTGTGCTCTGAGGGAAGAGGGTGATGGGGAGAGGGTCTACCTGAGGCATCTGAAGATTTCCTAAGAAGCCAGAAAGGCAGAATCAAGCCTGGGAACAGGCAAAGCCATTACTTGGCAGTAGAACAAAATCATGCAAGACATCCAGGGAGGGATACAAAGCCAAGTGAAGCTTGGCGCTCAGTGGTGGGGAGGGTCACTGGGGACAGGATATGGAGCAAATTAGGGCCCAGGTCACTCAAGAGTTATTCTTGGGGCAGGGCTTGTAAAGGAAGGTTTTACTCATTCAATGTGAAAATTTGGAATCTCACTTCAACCTCAAATCTTCAGAGCATAAATGCCTAGCCCTTCGGTTTTCTCGTAAAACACTTAATCTGTGTCTCCTAATCTCTTTTGCTTTCCTTCCCTCCTGCCCAGCCTAGATACCATTGGTCATTAGTTTGTATTTCACTGTTTGCCCAAAACTCTCCAAGTCCCCAGATTTCACTCCACCAAAAGCAGCACCCCCACCCAGGCCACCAAGTACCCCTGATCAATGCCTGACCCAAAGCCCTGTCACTCGGCCTCCTACTGAGCCAGATGAGGATCTTAAAATGCTCCTGACTTTCTGTGCCTTCACATCTCTGAAGACCCTTATTCCTACCTTTGGGAATCATGTTCCGGGTCTCCTTGTAGGGCTTCCTATTTCCAGCAATCTTTTTGTCTTTCTGTATCTTTAACTCTTCCCTCTCTCCCCGAGTATGTCTGAAACCTTAGGCAGATCCACATTTCTTTCACCCACCTTTTAAGAAAGGAACCTGCAGACCTGGGTGGAGGTGAGAATGTGATAATACTCAGGGTGCCGAGGAAGGAAGGAGAGAAGTCAACCAGATAAGGAAAACAGGCTACAGCAAGATCCATTTTCCACTGCCTGGGACCTTGGCGAGAGAAATCCCATGGGAAAGCAATGGAAGAACAAAAGGACAAAGGGTCCGCACAGGCAGGATGCCTTTTCCACGAAGGATGTAAACTCCTCTGGTGCCCTTCCTGTGGGTAGGGCCACTTAGCTCACACACAGTATAGCTTCAAGCTCCCACATCAGGTCAGTGAGATGGTCGGGGAATGAGATGGGGCTGGAAAGTGAAGCCTTGGGGTCTTCAGGAGATGTTTACACCAAGCTAAGGTGGGGCCAGTCTCCAGCCAGTGACTGCAGCAGGCAGGTGGGAAAAGGGCTGAGCTGCCTGGCAAGAGATAGCATCTGCACTGAAGGAAAGAAAAAAATGCCATCGAAGCAGATCTCTTCAAACCCAGGAGGTCTATAGAAATAGACTCATCTCAAAGACGAAATACTGCAAAAATGATGCTATTAAGCAAAACATTTGCGTGGCAACAAAGCAGGAGGAAAAGAGTTCTCAGATAAAGTCAGATAACGAAGGGGCGTGGCCCTCGCAGGAACAACGACACAAAAAAGGACAAAGGACACAGGAATAGAGTAGGTCTGAAAGAGCCACGAAAGTAGGTGAAGCCAGCAAATCTTACAGGCCTTTCCGTGGACATTTATCAGTGTGCAGCCTTCAGCCCGACACTCCCCCCATTTTCTTTTTTTACATAGTCCTACCTCCCAGGATCCTTTGCAGGTATGGTAGGACTCACACCTGAAGGATCATGGGAAGGTGCCTTGGAATTGATGGAGCCTCTGCCGTTACTGCTGGCGAGAGCAGAGGCTGGAAGAGACTCGGGTAAGCCACTGTCCCGGACTCCGTGGGGTCAAGTGGGCCCGAGTACCATGACGACAAGTCAAGAGGATATCAAGGGTACGAGAGTAACGTGAGGGCCTATGTCACCAGGGGAAGTGAAACTCTGAAGAAAGGAGATGAGGAGGAACAGCTTTATAAAGACACACGAGGGAACTGCCCTTGGCATGAAGGAGGCATTTTTTTAAGGTCAATGCTTGCCGGGGGATTCTGTATCAGGGGTTTTCCTCTCCTCGGTGGATGACAGGAAGATTTTATTTAAAGATTATGCAGTCCATAGCTGGGTGTGGTGGTTCATCCTTCTGACTACAGCACTAGGAAAGTAGAGACAGGAGGATGATAAGTTTAAGACCAAGGCTGGCCCCCTGCCTCAACAAACAAACAAACAAACAAACAAACAAGAAAACAGGGCTGGGGGTGTGTAAGCCTGTGCATGCCCTTGGCTTCAATCCCCAGCGCTGACAGGTCTCATAAGATGAGATTTCCACTTTGTAAACGGGAAAGGATGATGAGACATTGCCAGTCACATGAGTTTACTTAAAAAAAAAAAAATACACCCTCAGAAGAGGGTGCTGCATGTGGTGAGGGAGAAGCTGGCTGAAGAGGCTCCTGGGTAACTGTGTGCTGCTTAATCCACTACAGCCACAGAGAGACCACTGTAATATGACTGTGATCAGAAAACAAACAAACAAACCACGAAAATAGGTCCTATCCTTAGGCAAATCTCAGCAGCCCTTTGGGTTCAAGGTGGGAGGGGATGTACCACGAACACTTTTATTTCGAACCAATGCAATTTGTGTCTGAAAAGATAAGATCAGAAGGGAAGGCTTATCCAGAACAGGATTCACAGCTGGAAGGTCCTTGGCGAGAGACGGCAGACATTTTTACTTGTCACAGTTGAAGACAGAAACACGGCTGGCAGATAGAGCACAGAACCCACAGCTGTCAATCATCCTACAGCATGTGGGACAGCAGCCTCCTACAGCAAAAACTGTAAGACTGGGGATAGCTTGGCTTGTTGTTCTTGCAAAGGACTAGAGTTTGGTCCCCAGTACCCATTCCCATGGTGGCTAACAACCACATATACCTCAAGTTTCAGGGGTTCTGATGCCCTCTTCTGGCCTCTGCCCACTGTTGGATTTCATTTTACCCTTTCCAAGGCTAGGAAATCCTGATGTGAACCAAAGCGGGGTCCTTGTCTTGCTTTCTATAGCATACACCAACATGCCAGGCCAGCCCACCTTCATGGGTGGAGTATTTCTGGCTCTGAAGCAGTCAGGGAGGCAAAATACTGGTTAGCGGCTCAGGTGTTAGTCTAGTGCTGTCAGCAATCTTTACCTGAGGCTGGGATGTGTTTGTGGTTCACAGAGGTCACCAGGCTTGGAGGATGTATAGGCAGAGGAAACGATACTCTAGAAACCCAACACAAAAGTAACTTTCCGAAAGTCAGAATGAAATCTTTATTAGAAGAAAAACTGGTAAGACTGGAGTACCCCCCACGGGCACCAGAGGGAACATTTAAACCCAGCTTGTGGTCAAGACTAGAAGGTCTGAAGACTGAGATGGGGTCTTTTAGCTTTCCTCAGGCTGAGGGAAACCATATTAAATAACACAATGTGGAGTTTTTGTGTTGTGGGGGTGGAGGGGAAGATAAAGTGAAATCTACAGGAAAGCCACACTAATAGCTTAAAAAATAAAAAAAAAGGTATTCTGAAAACCAGCAACAAGGGTCTTGGGTCATTTAACATGGGAAACAAGATAGCATCGTGCTCTTGTACGTGGGCACAAGAAAGACTAACACAGGAAGAGAAATGGCTAACTGTTTTTCATCTTCACGGAGGGGCAAATTATAGGAAATGGGATGAGATTGCCACAGAAGGGTAGTCAGGAACACAAAAGCATTCCTATTGGACCCTGGGATGGACACTCAAGTTCTGTTTGTTAAAAATAAACCACCAAGAATTGACCTGGCCACAGACAGAGGATAGATATGGTGACTTCTCACCACCAGACCCCTATTTTACAGTTCCTTCTGCTGATGCCTTCCCGTGGCCTGGCTAATTAGTAGCTGGAAGTGGAGGAGGCCATTGCTCTCCAGTGTCTCTCAATAAGGAAGTTTTCTAAATAACCCATTTGATAGATTTTCATCTCTTCCTTTATTAGATTGACTGGTGGCTACAGGGCTGTGTTGACGTAGCTTGTAATGTTATAGCATTTGTTTTTCTCTGTGGAGCCTTGCCATGAACCTATCAATTATATGATGCCTCTGGGCCACCAGGTAGGCCTTCTCTTGGCCATACTGTTTAACAGCTCCTTTTATGAGTGGACTGATAACCAGCACACATCCCATGTCATCCAAACCTGTCATGCAGATCAGAGCAAACGAGGAGAGGAAATGACCTCGGGCTTTGGGTTTACTTCAAGGGCGTGCATTGGACCCTTGAATGCCTGTGTGCGTGTGTGCATGTGTGCGTGTGTGCGTGTGTGCGTGTGTGTGTGTGTGTGCGCGCGCGCGTGCATGCATGTTTTCTTTCAACTTGAAGGTAAATGTGAGTTTGAACAGGGAGGAGTGTTGGACAAGGAAATGAGGTCTTCTGAGTTCCAGCCTTGCACAGAAGTCAGTCCCCTGTCTAAGTGACTCATAGATGAAGAAAGATGAACTCTATTGGAAGCCATGTCCTAGGCTGAAGGAGTATCAGGCTTTTGCACTGTTGTGGACTGTCTTGTGCAAGCGCTTTAACCTTTGTACAGTCATAGCTCCAGAGGGGACGGAAGTAGGATGGCTTCACCATTGACTGACTGCTTCATTTCTTTGTGAAAATAATTGCTCATGTCTGGACGTTCTTTCTGAGCATCAGTATTCACCAATGTCTCAGAGTTTCTCGAGGTACAGACGGTTGGTTAACAAAAAATCACAGATGTTCATAGGAAATGGTACGCGTTGGAATGAAATGAGTCTCATCAAAGGAGACTTCCATCCAAGCTTGGTCCTTTCACACAGGCTTGTCACCTAGGCAGTATGGTGGCTTGTCCCCTAAACCGGAAACCTCACATCTTCCTTTGATACTACAGGCCCTGACTCTTAGCCAGCTCCAAGACTCTTCTTCCTAACCCTTAGGTAATCAAGGGATGAGTTTTGACTGAAGGGATGTTAGTCAAAGAAATTACAGTGATATATGACGAATCCAGGCCATGACCTTAAAGACAAAGGCTAGCATCTGCGTCTTTCTTCTTTCCTCCCCCAGGGCTAGGATTCAAGCAGGAGAGCAGGGCCTGAGTAGCAACTTCAACCTAAGGCAGAGAGAGCTTTGTGAGGACAAGGAGACTCGGGGTGCCAGAAAACGTGGGTTTCTCTTGTCGTGAAGCCACTGTGTCAGCCTTGGAATATTTATGCTTTGACTATGTAGGACAGAAGAACAAACTTCCACTCGTTTAGAGAGTAACCCTTTGGGCACTATAACCTTTGGCTTAGGTGTCTCATTCAGTGTGTGTGTGTGTGTGTGTGTGTGTGTGTGTGTGCGCGTGCGCGTGCGTGTGTGCGTGCATGCATTCGGGGGGAGGGGGGACAAGCAACTCACACTCTGTAATGTGAAGTACATGCAACTCAAATTTTTCATTAATTAACTAAAGGTTGTTAAGCCAGATGATAATGGTCCTCTAGCATGAGGCTAAACATCATGGGCTCTGGAGAAAGACAGACCCACAGAAGGACCAGGTATTATCCAGATGGGCAGGTAGGTAGCAAGGGCCCTTCCCTTAGCAGATGCTGTGAGGGTCCCAAGAGACCATACAGGTAAGTGACTAAACACTGGGCATGTGGCACCCGCAGACACTGAATATCTATCAGCTACTGCAATTATGTAGCTCCTCTTTAGGAGCTGGTGGTGATGCTGAGGAACGGGGGTGGGAGGGTGTACTAGAATCATTCTAGAAATCTAAGTCACCTGCTAAGTCATCTGGAGTCTCATAGCAGTGAGCCACAGTCTCAGGTTACTGGCTCACTTCCCATGACTTACTTAACTTGGTTTTTCATACAGACCAAGACTGCCTTCTTAGCACCATCCCCAGTGGGCTGGGCCCTCACGTAGGTCAAGAAAATAACCTCTACATGCCTATAGACTTGCCTACAGGCCAATCTTACAGCAACATTCTCTCAGTTGAGATTCCATGTTCCCGGAAGACCATAACTTGTGTCAAGTTTACAAAAAAACACCCAAAAAAGCAAAAAACTAGCCAACGCATGTATCATTACATTATTACATTTCTGGTGATTGGTTTCTAGAGGAAGTTTGAGGAAGAAAAGTAAAATTCTCCATGCAGCTGTGGACTTCAGTTTCTCAACGGCACTGTCTGCTCTGGCTTCTCTTCGGGAAACAGGAATATGGGATTCTCCTCCTCTCTGACAGTCATCGTCATCCTAGCTCATGAGGGTGCCACCAGGGCAGATAGAGTCAAAACCTGGACCCCGGCAGCCTTAGTGATCTAGGCCCATCCCCTCATCCTCAATGGGCCAATTAAAGAGACAAGCAATATTAAAAGGCAGAGTATTTATTCCATGTGGCCATTGGGAAGAGAAACAGAGAGGTGCAATCCCACCCCCAACCCCCACCCTCACCCCTCAATCCTCTTCCTTCACCTTCTCCCTACCCCTTATCTTCAGTCCTGAAGGTTTAGGTTTAAACAAAGAGTTATGCATAGATAAGCAATCTGGGTCAAGGTTCCACCTGTCATTGTCTCTAGTCATTCCTTCCCACAAGGTGTTCTAATGAGTTGTCCGAACCCTGTCAAATCTTTTCCTGGAGACAAGCTCCTCCTCGGGCTGCACTAAGATTTAGCCCCTTTTCTTCTCCTAGTGTGAGAGTCTTAGGGAAAATAAAAATGTCTTGAGTTCCATTGTCTCAAGCATCTGATAGCTGAAAGGAAGGTAAAAATATCTCTCCTTAAATAGACGATCTCCACCCTGCAGGATTTTCAGTGATGGGTCTTGAGGAGGTAGAACTTTGAGAAATACACAGAGTTAAATCGTCCTGGCCCCTTCTTTAGCTCAAGTTTGTTCTAAAACTCTGTAGAGATCCCTTCATTGTGGGGTGTCAGGAAGGTGCCAATTCCAGGAGGCTCCTACCAAATTTGTAAACAAAGGAGGTAGTCCTTTGCCTGCTTGGGCTGGTGTCTTCTGGAATGTTCCATTGTGACCTTTGATCCTTCAAGGAAGTATTAGAATGGGAAGCTGCTCTCTTCTCACACACAATGACGATCCAGTGCTCTAGCCACTCTAAGACTGGCAGGGACATAGAGCTGGCCAAGTGGACCAGCTGCTGTCCAGACACTAAGCAAGAAGCTCTACTGGGTGCTACGGAAGAAACCTTTCCAGGGAAGGGTTCTAGAGCACGAAGAGACTCCTAAGGACAACAAGCATTAACAGAAAACGTACAAGAGGAAAGTCAGATCATCATCCCATCCCCAACTCCACCTCCCAAATCACCAGTTGACCACACGATGTCATCCAGAGGAGGAGAATCCAGTCACAGCTGTGAGGACACAGGGGTGGGGTGCAGGAGCGGGGGGGGGGGGGGGGAGGGTATGGGGGGAAGAGGACAGTCTGTGGGATGTAGGATGGGAGGAGATCAGGTAACTAATTAGCAAATGAAACGTTGCATTATTTTAATGAATTCGGTGGTGCCTGTGGTACTCCTCAGCTTTTTAAATTCCGTGAATGCTAATTTCCTATCCAAACACACAACTGTTTACTCTTTCCCTTAAAGAGTCTCCAAAACTGGATGGGTTCTAGGACTCAAGATATCTCTATCCCCAGAATAGAGTTGATACCTATACCAGTGAGGAGCACAGTTCTTGGTTGGACTTTTAAATTGAGATGGGCTGGTCATGTGGTGTGGAGTGGCCCCATTGGCCAGCTTCATTTGTTGCAAGGGACTTGGCCCCCCAGAAGCCCTGAGTGACTAATCCTTAAAATGGGAGTGCGCTGCTCACACTTCCTCCCAGCAGCTTCCTTTCTCAGTTTCGTAAATCTGCATGCTTACTTCCTGTGTGACTGCAACTAAAGTGACTATAGAGTCACTCACGGAGAAAATCATTTTTTGCTTTTGGCCTTTCTGGCTTCGAAAGCTGACTGGGGTGGGCCCCAGTTGTGTTAGTGGCAGAAGCCAGTGCCTAGGAGCCACTGCTACCTAAATGTCAGAGTTCCTGAGTCACAGGGTGCCGGAACAAAGCACAGATACATGGTTAGAAATGGAAACAGAGGCAGGTTATTAAGGAAGGGAAAGGGGTACCTAGGAAGGGAGTAGGCCGTAGACGTGGTTCGAAAGCCTTAAGACTCGGGACCCTTTACAGGTCATCTACCTAATGCTTGTCTGTCCCACACAGGTATCTCACAGGTATTATTTCTCTGTGCCCGATTCTTTGGATATAGACCAGGTGGAGGAAGATTCTAGTCTTTCTCTGCCAACTGGCTTCTATTACATTTTAATCTTGATGTAGATTCTCTACTGCAGCAACTTGGCTACCACAAAAGGACTCTTGACGCATCACTCATATAACACAAGCAACTTCCCAAGTGTCTTGTGCCATAGAAACTGAGGAAGTGAATAAGGTAGAGTTGCCTGGTTCTTTGTGTGTGTGTGTGTGTGTGTGTGTGTTCATGTGGAAGCCAAAGACAACTTTAGGTAGAATTCTTCAGGCACCATTCACCTTCTTTTTGAGGTAGGGTGTCTCACTGGCTTGGAGACTAAGTAGATTAGACTGGCTGGCCAGCAAGCCCCATAGACCTGCCCATCTCTGCACTGGGATTACGCTAGTCCACACCATCATGTCTGGCTTTTGTTCCAGTGGGTTCTGGGCCTTGAACTCATGCCCTTGTACTCACAAGAGAAGTCAGTACCTTACATGTTAAGTGACCACCTCAGTACAAGTTGACCCATTTTCAAATCAAGCAACGAGAATGGGCTGGTATAAATCTTAGCTAACTCTTTCAGGTCTTCATCCCTTAGCTAAGAAGCTGGAGAACATTGAGGAGAGGATGGGTCACAGGCAGAGGGATGAGGCTGCACGTGGACAAGTAGTCTTCACTGCTCTCCAGGCATCCTTCTTACCAGGGCCTTCTGGTAAACCTGAGTTTTCTAGTGGAGAATTACTCCTTGTCCCCTAGTCAGTCTCTACGTAAGACAAAGTTGCTTTAATGATCAGACCACATCACCCCTTTGCTTAGAATCCACCATGAATGTGAAAGTCACATTCTTCTGGCCTACAAGGCCATCCATACCCACACTGCTGCTTCAGCATCTGACGACATCAGCTAGGGCAGCCCAGTGCTTCAGTCATTCCTTGCCCCTCCCTTCCCCTCTCCTCCCTTCTCCCTCACCCTCCCTTCTCCTTCTTTCTCTATCTTCTCTTCATATATAATAGCTTCATTAAGATATTATTTATATGATGCACAATTCACATATAGCAGTTCAGTGGGTTTTAGCATATTCTCTGGGTTGTGACACCAATACCACAATCAATTTGAGAAAACTGAGACTTTTCTATGCATCTTTTTAAAAAAATGTTTATTTTACGTGTGTGTGTGTGTGTGTGTGTGTGTGTGTGTGTGTGTGCACGCGCTTGTCTATATGTATACCACATGCTTGCAGGTGCCAGCCGAGCCCAAAAGAGCATGGATGGCAGATGCCCTGGAGCTAGAGGTACAGGCTATGGTGAGCCATCCTATGTGGGTGCCAGGAGGTCAATACTGGTCCTCTGTAAGAGCAGCAAGTACTCTAAACCACAGAACCATTTTCTGGCCCTCTGACTCCTTGCATTACCCACCTTGCCTTGGAACAAAAAGTTAAGGAATGGATGAGAATTTGGCATCATATCAAACGGTCAAGGAGCTTCTCCAGCTCAGCAATGATGACTTTGCTCTCAGTCTGACATTTCCCTCTCCGCAGAGACAAAGGGCTGCCTCTTGGTTCGCAGCCACATTGGGATGATGAGAGAGCCCTTCCTCGTCCCACACTTGGATTTCTCTCTGTGCCTCAGGAATGTGATCCATAGGCCAAGCTTATTTATAAGGGTCCTACTCTATCTGCTTCAGTGGACATGGGGAGGGCATGGGTGGGCGAATCTGATCACAGCATACTTTAAATGTATACGAGTAAGAAAGTATCATAATGAAATTCATTGGCTTGTGTAATTAACACACGCTAATAAATGATGTCGATTAACAGCTGACTGTGGCAGCATACACCTGCAATCCCAGCCTGTGGGAGGTTGAAGCAGAGAGATTATGAGTTAGAAGACAGCCTAGGGTATAGAGTAAGACCTAATCAAAATAAAATAAGCTTTCTGATAATGATTCTTGGGGTTCTCCAAAAATCCTAAAGACAACGGTACAATTGTTCAAATGACAGTGGTTTGAAGCCTTACTGGACGCCCAAGTCCCCAGATGTTGTAATCTTGGGTTAAAAGCCAATACAAAATGTGGGCTGAGTAGAGTTGCTAGGGTTCTGGGTTGGGGTAAGGGCCGTGGCTCAGGATGTGAACACCATTGTGACCCCACCCCCACCCCCCATACCCCCACCTCCCACCCCCATCTTCTCAAAATCCCCAGCAAGCAAGAAGACAGGAGTGCTTCTTGAAAATTAACTTGGCTTTGTGAGTTTTCTAATTTCCCAGGGGCCAACACTGGTGTGCAAAAAGAAATACTGCTTCGGGGATGCCTGTTTTTTTAAAGCAATATTTATTTTAATGGAGTAGGAGGTATGAAATACTTGTTGTATCTTTTAAGCTCTGGAGTCAATTTTATGAATTGTGGCTATTTAAAGAGTTTTACTATGGTAAAATGGAAGGCTTGCTTATGATTAATTCCCATCAGAATCAACAACTTTTAAGTCTTTTTTATTTTTTAATGTTTTTTAAAGATTAATTTATTTTATATATATGAACACACTGTCCCTGTCTTCAGACACACCAGAAGAGGGCATCAGATCCCATTACAGATCATTGCGAGCCTCAATATGGTTGCTGGGAATTGAACTCAGGACCTCTGGAAGAGCAGTCAGTGCTCTTAACCACTGAGCCATCCCTCCAGCCCTATTTTTTTTTTAACCGCATTGGTAGATTTGCTAATTTCAATTTACTTTTCAATGACAGCTAACAAAGACCCTACTGTGCGCAGATGCTGACTTCAGCAATCTTACTCACTGCATTAATTGGCTGACTGCAAATTAACTGAAAAGAAAAATCCTGAATACTTCAGACATTTCAATAGAGCTAATTAAGAGCAGTGGTACACCACTGTGAGAGAAATTTGAGACTAGCCTGGGCTACATAGTGAGACCCTACCTCAAAAACAAAGAACACACATGTGCTACACACACACACACACACACACACACACATACACATGTGCTACACACACCCATGTGCTGCACACACCCATGTGCTGCACACACACCCATGTGCTGCACACACACCCATGTGCTGCACACACACTCATGTGCTGCACACACACACACACACACACACACACACACACTCTTACGTTGTACAGGTGAGAATCTGTATGTTTTAACCATAACTAGTTATAATATTTTGTGAAGATGATTGGTAACCCCTCTGAGACTATTATTATTGTTCCTGAAACTCGAAGCTTCGTTTTGACCGTCACGGGTACAAGGTGATAAGTCAGGGGCCTTTCTGGACTGATGAACTTAGGGGGTTTGTCAGAAACTAGACAAGTCAGGGCTTCTGGTGGTGCATTTGGAGTTGACTGATTTATCATCAGAAGCAAAACACCACAATGTTAACGTCACCATCGGGAGCTAATTAAAACCGGCAAACTCTGTTTGCTCATGAAAATCTGGATTTCTTCCTGACACCGCTGGCCCCTGGGAGCAGCTGCCTCTCTCGGACCTTCCTGATTTTTCTTTACAGCTCACTGCCTCCCTTTATTGTCTTGGTTCAGCTCTCAGTCTGGTGTAGAGTTTCCAATCTCTACACCACTGTCTTCTGGGCTGGCTGAATCTTTACGTAGAGATGCTCAGGTCTCTACCTACTAGATAGATATCAGGGGCATTTCCCTTCCCCAAACGGTAACAACTGGAATTGTCTCCAGGTGTCACCAAATGTCTTTGCAGGGGTGAGTTTGACCCTAATGGGGAGCCATTAGGATGAGGAAGAGTGGGACCCACAGGTGCTCAAATTAGAGCTGCATACGGAGTCTTCCACCGTAACCCTGACAGCATGAATTAAGTCTCCTGCAGAACGGAGCAGGATCTGACAGCCCCAGAGGTGAGAAAGTAGACACTTTGCCTTTTGTATAGCTTGTGCAATTAGTGGGCTGATTCCACTTAAAAAAAAAAAAAAAAAGGACTTGTCGCATTTCCAAACTTCTCACCAATTGATGTGACTATTCCAGGGGATATGGTGATTAGTTACCAACTGTATGAAAAGACAATGCACAGGATTTTAGACTTTGCATAATGTGAGGGGTAAGGGGTGGGAGGGAAGAAGCGCAGAGCCCAGATGCTAGGTTTACAGTTCCAAGTCTTCGTCTGTGTTAGGGAAACATTAAGATCCTAGACATGTAATTCTACAGCATCTTGCCCTGGGCCCACCACAGACGTGTTCCGGCTGAAGATCGAGTTCATCTCTCGGCTCCACCCGTTTCCATGGGAGCCTTGCTAATCGGAACTCCGGGACCTCAAACGGGTGCCATTTAGTCATCCAGATCCATAATCTTTCAAGCTTTCATCCATAACCACCCCATCTATTCTTCCCAGCACACCCAGAAGCTAATCTGAGGCAGTCACAGCTTACACGTGGCCCGTTGCTAGGGCGAACACTGTTCTACACAATTGTTGTTTTGGATGCCAAAGAGGATTTCCTCTTTCCAGGGCTGCCCGCTGCTGTCTCCTGGTCCAGAAGCGTACTTCCTGAGGCCTGGCAGCATCTGCCACTGTGACCTTGGGTTTTGGTTTCCTTTGTCTCTAAGAGCAGAAGTCCAAGAGTAGCGAGTCCAACCAGGGGGCAGGTGGGCTAGAGAGGCGGCTGTGTCTCAACTGGGGACTGCTGGCTGGTAGGATGTTCCGAGATGCTCCAAGCCCCGCTGGGGTGGGGGCAGGGCTCGCCAGACCACAGTGACCTTTGCCCCCACCCCATCCCCCAAGAGTGAGGGGAAGAGGAAGCCAGTTTTGCTGCTCTGGGCTCAGGACTTCCTGAAGGCGGGGCGCCTGGTCTTTGCTTTCCTCTGGGTGCGTGTGTCAGCAGGTCAGCAGCGGAGCTCAGATACTCACCGGTGGAGAAGGGTCGGAGTTTGCAACACCAGAGATTCTGGTAATGGCTCTTTCGGAGCCTTCTGGACTCTGAAAACAAGGCCTTGTTTATAGTTAGGGACACGGACACGGGACTTCCCTGGCATTTAATGTCCCTGACTGGGAAGCAGGCGCTCCAAAGAGCCGACCTGAGACCTGGGCCCATGTGAACTTGTCTAGCTTCTAGCTTCAGTGAACAAAATTCACTTTGACTCATTGGTCCCCCCCCACCCACAACGTGAAACATGTCTTTTCCTTTGTCCTCATTTTCTGATTTCTTCTCTTCTTGTCTCCTAAGAGCACACTCAGTGCTGTCTCCCAGAACTATATCGGGTCAAGCAGTGGGCAGAGCCCCAGGCTTGGGCCCTCTACTCTAGTTGACCTAGTGGGGTGCCACCTCTCTTACTAAGCCAAACACAGGAACTATGGCCTTTTGGGTCACCTACATTTCTCTCATGGAGGACCCTTTTGTATTTGGTGGTGTCTAGGGTGGGGGTGGGGGTGAGGGTGGGGGAGGGGTGGGGGTGTGAACACAGCCCATCTTGTCTAATTCTCTCACTAATCTTGCCTATGTCTCTCATCCTGGAAGAACATATAAGAAGCCTTCACCCTCAGATGGTGGGGAGGCAATCACAAATGAACATTTCTTTTGAAGTTGATTCTCTCCTGTGGACCCAGCCACTGGGGCCTTTTGACTTCTTCCTTCGGGTCTCCCTTGTAGACAGTCCTCCATCTCCTGTCCCCAGCTCAATGGAAAACAGAGCCCAGGAGCTGAGCAAGGGACCTGGGAGCTAGGCTGGCCTGCCTGTCACGGCCAACAGCATTGCTTAGAGGAACTACTCTGTTCTCTCACCTACAAAGTAGGAACAACAGCAGCCATCTTGGAGGATACAAGGGCTTGCCGTATAGAGAGAATGTTCACAGCTCTTGAAAAGGCAGCACTGTCCCCAAGTAGGGTTTCATCTTCTTGGCAGAGGTGGGCGGGACACACCCAGCAAGACAAAGGAAGGATTTGTTTGAAGCTCCAGGAAGGAAGTAGAGAGCCCAGAGGGACAGGAAACCCAACTCCAGAAAGGATCCTTCCCTAGGAAGATCCCCTCCCTCCGCCAAAATCGGAGTCAACTTTCCCCAACTAATAGAGTAACTTCAAGGATGGGGGCGATAAACACAGAGATGGAGCACTGAATTCTGTCTCAGGGAAACTGGGGGACCGAAATAGGAAAGCAGTTCAGGATGAGAGATGGTAGGAGCCAGGAGTGCCACGGGCTGTCCTGGGAAAGGGACTTGGAACATCAGAGGCCCTAAGTAGCACAATCAGTTTCAGGAATATTGAGGCACTAAGCTGGCCACCTGGTTGCACAGGCAAAATTGTGGATTAGTGCAATCATTCTGTTTCCTGATTTCCTGGGCCCTTTCTTCTCCATTTTCAGTCTCAGTTTAGACATCACTTCTCCCAGATTTCCCAAGTAAACTCAGGGCTCTTCCCAAGGATTCAGGAGGCAAGAGGTGTCTCCCCCGGTTATAATTGCTCAGAGGAGTATCTGGTTTCCTACTTGACTGATCACTTGGCAAGGTCAGAGGTAAATGGTTTATTCCACTGGCATAGCATCATTCGCCTAAGTTTCCAATGAAATCCGTGAATGGTGGCGGTGGGAAAAGTAGTCTTTTTGAATCTTATCAAGAGCAGGTTCACATCCCCATTCTGCCATGTAGAAGCTATGCAGTGCTGTCTGAGCATGCTACTAAACCTCTCTGAGCTCCACTCAACCCCATGAACAGATGTAGGGTATAGGGTCAGTCAACAGCCTCAGGGAGGGATGCTCAGGGGATGTTGGGTCCTTAGCCCATCTTCTGTGTGACATATCTGTTCCACTCCCACCTCCTTGTCACATCCCAGGTCCTGGCTCCCTCCCCTTTCTTGTTCCTGCTTCTCTTAGATTTGTGAAGCTCTTCCTGTGTGCCAGGTGGTGTTCTAAACCAGGAGCGGCAAACACAGCCTGTTTACCAGATCTGGTCCAGCACCTGCTTTTGCACTAGACTATCCATGAACTAAGAAAGGGGTTTTACATTTTTAAATGCTTGCAAAAAAAATTAAAAAATTTCATGACACATGCAAATGACTTGAAATGCAAATTTCTGTGCCCAGAAATAAAATCTTACTGGTGGGTCAGTTATATTCATTCCTCTTTGTGTTGTCTGTGGCTGCCTATCTTGTCCCTCTGGGGCTGCTGGAACAAGATACCCTAATATGAGTTGCGTATAAATGATAGTTATTTCTCACATTCCTGGGAACTGGGATGTTCCAAGCACCTGTATGAGGTGCTTGGTAAGAATTTTCAGATTCATACCTGTGGTGTCTTTCACTGTGTGCTCGCCATGTGGAATAGGTTACAGCTCTCTAGGGTCCCCCTTACAAGGGTTCCACCCATGTGTCCAAATACCCTGTCCCACCCACTCAATACTGTCATCTTGGGGATAAGGGCTAAAAAAAATTTTTTTGGGAGATAAAAACATTCAGATTCCAACTGGTGGTCATCTGAGAAAGAAGCTGTGACCCAATGAGTCAAAGGTATTATCTATCATCCAGGCTTGTAAGAAAAAAACAATTTTTTTTTTATGTTCTGAGCATTGGTCTCTGATGACCGCATCCCAGCAAGAACTGAGTGAAGTCACTGTGGTTATTATGAGACAGACGAGGGTCCTGAGGGGGAAACAGGTTAAGTGATAGACACTACAACGTTCCACAGTTCATAAGTTGTAGAGACGGCATCAAAGTGGGAAGCTGACTGGACAGGAGTTTAAGACAACAGTCCACATTGTCCTATGCCAAGTCGAGGAGTCTGGGCTGGGAACTTTCCAGATGAGGAAAGTGGTACAATGAGGGGAAATGCTAAGGTGGTCCCATATGACCTTGACCTGGAAGGAAAAGGGTGGAAGTGGAAATGGAAGCATCGGTTACAGACGGTGACAGCTCTCAGTGTGACCTGTTCAGCTCAGAGGATCCAGGAGTAGGGAGTCCAGGCTGGCCAGCAGCACTGATGGAGCCTCAGCTGCCACACCTCCCATGAAACAACTGTGAGGAAAAATAAAACCTTCTAAGTTGTTCGTGTCAGTGATGAGGTGATAAACTAAAACAAATTTGAGTTTCATTTTAACTTTTTAAAAGAAGTTTAAATTAAATTTTTAAAATGTAATCTAAATTTTTTAATTTTACTAATTTTTTTTAAATTTTAAATTTAAAACTAAAACAACACCGAGCGTATACCTAACTTAGCAGTTCCCCAAGCAATTCTGATACTCGCTGGTCCTCACCCGTATCTGATTTATAGACATCCATTCCCACCACAGGTTAACAGTGAGTGTAGTTGAGTGTTGGGATTATAGTCTTCAATAAAAACTTATTAATTCTTATTTTATGTGTATGAGTGTTTGCCTGAAGGTGTGTGTGTGTGTGTGTGTGTGTGTGTGTGTGTGTGTGTGTGTGTGTGTGTACATAGCTTGTGTGCAGTGGAGGCCAGAACAGGGTGTCAGAACCCCTAGAGCTGGGGCTGCAGAAGGTTGGGAGGTGCCATGTAGGTGCTGGGAACTGAACCCAGGTCCTCTGCAAGAAGAGCAAGGGCTCATCACTGTTGAGCCATTTCTCTGGCCCCACTTTAATTTTTGTTCATCTTTTTGTTTTGCTGATATTATTAAAATTCTCCTGGGAACAAGGCAGTCTTCTTAACTGTTCCTCAGTGCTGTGGTATGTGAAGGATAGAAATTATGGTATCTTAATAAATGGATAAGTGCCTTAAGACATATAAAATATCCTAAAATTCATAAAACAGAGCCAGGTACATGCTGATGTTTAATATGAGTCAGTCAATATTGCCAGAACATAAAAGAATACACTCTTTTAATATAAAAAGCATTGTGGGAATAAGAAAACAAAGACAGGTGTGGTGGCACCTGCCTATAATCCAGAACTCAGGACGTTGAGGCAGGAGGATTACAGATACACAGCCAATCTGAGTTATATAAGGAAACCCTGTAGGTTGCTAGGATATCTTTAGTCAAAGCACTTGTGATCACCTGCAAGAGACTCATCAGGCTGCCTCCGTCCGTCCATCATGAGATGCAGGATGCTGTGCATGGGGCTGGAAGCAGGTGAGGATGACTTCAATAGCCAAGTTTCCCACAATCCATTGAGGAGACCTCAGTGGATCAGCTTCTTGGTCGTCCACACTGAGATAAGAATCTGTTGCTATAACTTCTGTAAGTCATCACTCACACTGGGCTGGGCTATTGTCAGTGATGCAGATGTGAGATTCACCCCAAGCTCTTGTAAGCAACCCCTGTAACTTTGATTTTTTTTTCAAAGTCTACTTCTAATGATGGTCTAAAATGCTTTAACCTCCCTTTTAACCCATCACCCACCAGAGGTAGTAGAAAAGAAAGGATGGGGGAGGAGGGGTGGATCTGTTTAGAAAGGTTCTTTGGAGCAACTCCCATCTGTGTGGTCTGGAAATCGGCAGTTCAGCTCACAGATTAGAAGTGGCTGCTCGGTCCACTCTCGAACACTCGCCATCCAGTTTGGGAGAGTCAGGATAGCAAACACGAATCAGCAGTGGTAGCAGTACCTAGCAGAGGCAGCCAGGCTTCAGTCTTGGCACAAGTCATCAGGAAAGATCTGGAGGGACACCAGGGGTTCTAGGTTGTGCTTCTCTCAGCAAAACAAAGATCAGCAAAGATGCGAGACCAACAAGCACTGCACAGCAAGCTCTATAAGCAAGCCAAGCTCAGCCCCCATCACTGTCTGTCCAGTGCTTTTTTATACTCCCTCCAAACATCACGTGTCCTTCCCGGGTCTTGCCTCAGCACGTGTGAGTCTGTCTCAGCTGACATCACTCTATCAATCAGCCTGAGTCCCGGGAAGCAGCTAGAAAACTGCAGCACACCACCCGAAGATTTTTACTGCCTTTCTGTCTATGGAGTCCCAACAAAAGGAACTCCGCTCCTTTTCACTGCTTTAGCAGAACATCCTTTCACCTGTGTCTGCTTCAGCTAAACATTCCTTCATGTGTCTGCCCCGGCAAAACACCATCCAACCAACTTTCCAAAGAGCCCTTAAGTTTCACTTAAAACTCCAATAAACAGACTAGTTTACCAAGCAGAATTTGAATGCAGTCCTTTCTTTGGTATGTGAGTGCCCTCTGTCTGGGATAAACTGATGCTTCTTTACATGTGTCCAGGAAAAAAAAAGCCCATGAAACCCTATCTCAAAAAGAAAAAGAAAGAAAGAAAGAAAGAGAGAAAGAAAGAAAGAAAGAAAGAAAGAAAGAAAGAAAGAGAGAAAGAAAGGTCAAGGAGACCAGCACTCCATGCTTACCTGCTGTCATCAGTCAGATGGAACCCACTCCTTTTGCCTCTTTAGGCTCCTCAACACCTTACCTGTCCTCCTTGGGACTCTACAAAAATATGTGCAGACCCCTAAATTCTCCTAGTAAGAAACCAACATGGCTTTAACTTTAGCTTCACCCACTCCAACCTGGAACCCAGCCCATGTGGCTGGCCCCTGGAAAAGATGCCCAGCCTGCTAGCCTCCCTCTGGACCCCCTCTAGATACCCATGCAATCCTGGTAAGAGACCTACTCCCCTCAATTCCATCCCCTTGTGACTCTTCCAAAACTGCCCAACCTACTCCCTCAGTGTGGAACACTGGCCAGGTGGACTAAAACTTTGTATCAAAATATATGGTAAATATCCTAACTCTAGACGCCCAGGTTCCATCACAAACTTGCAAGCAAAATTAAAATGAAATAAAAACAAAACCCTAAAACCAAACAAACAACAAAACCCAAGACAATACGCCCCTCCCCCAAAGAATATCAGCCCCATAGTGTTTGTGTTCCGTGAGAATAACTTAGACAGAATTCAAAAGAACGATTATAAACATGTTCTAAGAGTTTATTCGGACAGCACATAAATCAACACTTGGACTGACTTAGAGAAGACAGGAGTAAACTCTTGAAAGAGGTTCAAGAACACACAACTGGGTAGATGAAATAATGGGGACAATTTGGTAGATTGAATTCAATAAGGAAATAGAAATACTGAAGAAGCCCCAAAGAAAAACAGAGCTAGTGATGAGAACTTCGAGAATTCAAACTAGAAAACAAACCAACCAAATTCAATGGAAGGCCTGACCAGCAGAATAGGGAGTGTAGAAGACAGGATATGTGGGGTTGAATACAAGGGAAAATTGAATCATTTAATCAAAGAAAGTAATAAATTTAAAACTAATGAATGGTATATGCGAGAACTCTCCTATATTTGTCTCTTTTCTTTGTGAAAAGACAAAAATCTACATATGTGCATAATCTACATAGGTGCATACTAAAACACGGAGTTGAATTGCAGATCAAAGGCATAGAATCTATCTTCAATGAAAGCATAGAAGAAACTTCCCAAATCTAGAGGAAAAGATGCTAATTCAGACGCAGAAGCACACAGAATGCCGAACAGACAAAGTAGGTGAAGAAACTCCACACAACATATCACAGTTAAAACATTAAGCATATGGGGCTGGAGAAATGGCTCACCAGTTAAGAGCACTGACTGCTCTTCCAGAGGTCCTGAGTTCAATTCCCAGCAACCACATGGTGGCTCACAATCATCTGTCATAGGCATCCTCTTCTGGTGTGTCTGAAGACAGTGACAGTGTACTTACTCATACAAATAAAACAAATTTTAAAAATTTAAACATACAATATAGCAAAGAAGAAGGCACAGATAAAGACTGGTTCATCAAATTAAGAGCTGCTTTCTTTGTGTTTAAAAGCCAAAAGAGCTTAGAGCAAGGTGCTTCAAGTCCTGAGAGAACACGATTACTAACCTAGACTACTTTGCTTGAAAAAAACTACCCGTCTAGTTGAAGGATAAATAAAAACTTTCCATGATAAAACCAGGCTAAATCAAACCAAACCAGACCCACAGAAGATACTAGAAGGAATACTTTGCTTGGAGAAGGGCAAGCACGACCAAGGGGCTAATGGGAAATAAATGTCCTATGCACAGTAGGACAAAGAAAACAAGCACCACAAAGTCATAAAATATCAGGAATTAATAGATATCTTTCAATGATAATTTTAAATAATAATGCATTCCTCTTAAAAAAAAAAAACAACCCAGTAAATAGACAACAAACCACAGACGATCTGCAGAGAGACTTGCATATTGTATGGATATGTCACTTGTCAATAAAAAAAAAACCTATGGCCTATAGGAAAGGGTAGAATAGAAGGTGGGACATCCAGTGGGCAGAGTGAATTCTGGGAGAGAGCCAATGTGGGAGGATTGGCCCGGGAACATGGAGGAGGTCAGAGCATGGGAGATGAGCAGAGGAACCAGCCATGTGGCAGAGCTTAGATTAGAATTAATGGGATATTACGTTAGGATTGAGTCAGGGGATAGCCAAGGCTTATAGGCTAAGTATTTGTAACTATATTTGAGTCTCAGAGTCATTATTCCTGGGACCAGGAGGGAAAAAATTGCCTTCTACTATCTGATTGGATTAGCAAACAGGAGCCATCTTTCTTTGTCTAACACTTCCCGCCTTCAAGGACAGACACTGCCCTTGAGGGAAAAGATGCAAAAACGGATCCAAACAAATGGGACCTGGAACCAGGCAAGTGCACAATTCTATCTAACAAGAAGGACTTCGCTGCGAAAACAATAAGAAACATGAGGTCACTTCCTTTTGACGAAGTGGCGATCCTCAAGAGGACATTATAATTCAAAATATATACCAGACTCGGGTGCACCCGGTTTCATAAAGTAAGCAGGAGTAGGCACTGAGCTACAGATCAACTCCTTTACAGCAGTATAGATGAGGTCAGGTCACCCAAACAAGAATTAATCAGAAATATTGGAGCGAAGTCACTACAGAGCAAACATACCTAACAGATATTTATAGACTACTCTACCCAAACAGTGTGGAGGATACATTCTTCTCAGCAGCCCACGGAAGTTTCTCTACAAGAGACCACATATTGGGGCTCAAGGCAAATCTCAACGAATGTAGGAAAACTGAAATAATTCCATGTATTCTCTCTAGCAACAATGGATTAAAACTTGAAATCAATGGCGAAAGAAATGCCAAAAGAGAACAAATTTGAGGAGACGCGACAACACACTATTAAAGAATGAAAGGGTCACTGAAGAAATACAGAGGAAAACTGTTGGAGCGACACAAGGATGAAAGGACAACATACCTCAAACTCTCAGATCCAATGTTAGCAATGTTATGATAATGATAATAATAATTCAATAAGTAAATTATATATGTGACAGTTTCAGAACAAACACCTAACATTAACACATAACATCAAAGAAATCCCATATAAAAAGCAAGTCAGGGATGACTGTCCACTGTCTCCCCTCATATCAGGTATGGCGTGTAAGGGGAGGTTCTGATACTAATGGCCTGTTCTCCAGTTGGTTCTCGATTTGTCAGGAAAGAAGGCAGGCAGAGGGAGATAACAATTGCTGGGCAGAAGGTACAGGTGGAACTTTCAGGTCCCAGGAGAGGCAGGGAAGGAAAGAGAGGCTTTTTCTGCCATGCTCTGGAGGAAGAAGAAAGCAGCAATCATGTAAGGTCTGGGGGTGGGGGGAGAGCCAGGGCCTGTGGCCTCCACTACAGGCGAATGGACAAGGATGTTTAGCAGGGCTGGGTGGGACTAGCCACTAAGCTTAGGGCAGATGGGGAACAATGGTGTCCAAAGTCTTAGCTCCACCAATAAGACAAGGGATGAAAAAAGGGGTAGAAGTAGGAAAAGAATGAAAGTTTGCAGGTGATGGAACGCAACGTGTAAGAGACTAAAACTCGGGGCTGGGGATTTAGCTCAGTGGTAGAGCGCTTACCTAGGAAGCGCAAGGCCCTGGGTTCGGTCCCCAGCTCCGAAAAAAAGAACCAAAAAAAAAAAAAAAAAAAAAAAGAGAGAGAGAGAGAGACTAAAACTCCACCAGAAAACTCCTTAGAACTAATCAATACTTCCAACAAAGCGGCAGGGTTCAAAATTAGTCACAAGAACAACAAAAATTAGCTTTTCTATAGAGCGACATCGAGCACACTGAGAAAGAAATCTGGGGGCCAGTCCCACTCACAATAACCCCAAAAGAAAGCAAAACAAAACCAGCAACACAAAGCTCACCAAGGAGGTGAGAGAGGGATGTGAACGATGGAAAGTTTAAAGTTCCCAGTGAAGCTGAGGGAGGACGCTCCAAGACAAAATGGCCGTCCTTGCGCACGAGTGGTATAAATGCTGTGAAAGATGACCGTCCTGAGGAGCACAATGAACAAACTCAATGTCACCCCAGCTAAAACCCTCCCTAGGCCGTGCTTCACAGAAAAAGAAAAAAAAAAATCTTGAAATTCATATGGGAATGCAGAAAAGACCCTAGATAACCAAGACGAGGCTGGAGGCTTTACCAGACAGAGCCACTCTCAAGTTATGCCATAGAGCGGCAGTTCACAACCTTCCTGATGCCACGACTCTATAATACACTTTCCCCATGTTGTGGTGACCGCCCACCCCCACCATAAAATTATTTTCATTGCTACCTTATAACTGCAATTTTGCTACTGTTATGAATCATAATGCAAATATCTGATTTGTACATGGTCTTAGGTGACCCTTGTTGGGGTTTTGTCTGTTGCTATGTATTGTTAACGGTAAATTTTGTATCCCAAGATTCGGTTGTCTCAGAGAGTAAATCTCGAGAATGCTAGCTTTTGTTGCGCAAACCTTGTTCCTTAATTTAGAACTATTGATGGAATAAAGATGTCTATAGCCCTTAGTAGCAGAGGTAGGCAGGCCTTTGGGTCAGGGGCCTGAGGGAGAGACTATGGGTAGGGAGGAGAAAGAGTGAAGAAGGAACCATGGGGTAGGTGGAGTAGATCAGAAGCACAAGGCCAAGAAGACTCGTCCATTGGAGTAGCAGCAGCTGGGTGGGATGTGGCAAGGGCTATGTCCAGGTTAATGACAAGGAAGCAGACAGGGACTACTGTCAGAGAAAAGCATAGAGGGTTGATAACTGCCCAGCTCTAGTGCTTTAAGGCTTATTATAAATATAAAGGTTTTATGTCTTTTATCTGGGAAGTAAATGATCTAAAATGGTGTAGAAACTACAAAATAATATTTACCCTGTGAAAGGGTTCACAACCCACAGGTTGAGAACCACTGTTATCAAGCCATAGTTGAGGAAACAGTGTGGAGGTGGTACACAAACAGAAAAAAAAAAAACTGCTTTTCCATACACCAGTGTCAAACATACCCAGAAAAAAATCAGGGGGCGATCCCATTGATGACAGCCTAAAAAAAAGGAAACAAAGCAAATCCTAGGCACAACCATCACCCACGGGGAGTGAAGTGCATGTAATCACAAGCACCAGACAAAGATACCAGAGCCACGTGCTGGAGGAAAGGCAGCATCTTCAACAAGTAGTTTGGAGAAAACTAGAAATGTCCACATGCAGTACCGTGAAACTAGCCCATTGGCTGTCACCCTGCACCAAAATCAACTCCAAGTGGATTCGAAACTTGAACATAAAACCTGGTTTTCCGGAACTGTAGAAGAGATGGTGTGGGGAATGCCACAACACATGGAGGCATAGGTCAGGACTTTGTATATGGAATTCTGGTCGCTTCGGAGACAACAATGAGCAAATGGGACCTCATGGAAATGTAAGGCTTCTGTACAGCAAAGAAAACTGTCAATCAAATGAAGGCGGTGACCTAGAGAACTGCTATCAGGAGTATGCAAATGACTCAAAAACCCAATCTACCAAGAGGAAAAAAAAACAACCTCCCCCAAATAAATGAACTATAGAACTGAGCCAAAAATAATCTCAAAAGAAAAAAATAGAAATGGTTAATAAACACTTTTGAAAATTTCAACATCCTTAGCCACCAAGAAAATGCAAATGAAACTACTTTGAGATTCCGTTTTACCTCAGTCAGAATGGCGATCATCAAGAAATCAAATGAACATGAAATTTTGGCAAGGATGCGGAGAAAGAGGAAGTCTTTCTCACGGTTGGTAGGAGGGTAAACTGTGGCGGCCACTATGGAAATCAGTGTGGCGATACCTTGACTAGCCAAAAATAGAACTACCATATGACCCAGCTAGTCCACTCCTGGGCATAAACCCAAAGGCTTCTATAGCCTACGACAGGGACCTACTCATCCACATTCCTTGCCAATCTATTCACAGCAGCCAGGAAACGGAATGAGCCAAGGTAGCCATCTACTGATGAGGGGATAACCTAAATGTGGTACGTCGTACATCTGTGGAGATAAATGACAAGACGGGATCTGAAGTTGTATGGATGGAGGTGGGAAAAAAATAATATGAAACAAGGGAACCCAGGAATGGAAAATCAAATGCTGCATGCTCTCCCTCCTATGTATGTGGATCTGAGCTGCTCACTGCTAACTTTAGATTTTCTGCTGGGTTCCTGTAGAAGCCAGGGAACTAGAACAAGGCCGTTGAGGGGGCCCATCCTAAGGGAAGACGGACCATGGGATGTAGGTAACCTGAGGAAGTAAAGCAGGGGGCTGCTGGGGGTGGGAAGGTTTAAGAAGGGAGTGAGTTGGGGGGTAAGGGAGAAGAGGAAGTGGGCAAAGGTTGACTCAATCAAAGAGGGTTTAAAAAAGCTCCGTGGGAAACTCTGCAACCAAATTAAAAGATATAACATGGAGGTGGAGAGATGACTCGTTGGTTCAAAGCACTTCCTGGTCTTTCAGAAGAGCCAAGTTCAGATTCGGGCATCCATTGTTGGGTGGCTCATAAAAACCTGTAGGTCAAGCTCCTAGGGATTGTGTAGACTCTCCTGGTCTCTGAGTGCAGTTGTACATAAGAGGCATGCACTCACACAAACAAACACACAAGTACAAATAAGATACACACAAATGTATGCATGTGTATAATTCTGCTAATAAATAATTTGGAGGGAGATGCTCCTCATGGAAAAAGCGGCGCCTAGAAGTTCTGGGTTAAGAAGCAAGACCTCCACAGGACTTGTAAGCCAGGAGGACCTCAGACTCCCAAAAACATTGCAGGTTCTTACCATTCCTCCTGATTGCCCATTTGATCCAGATAATACGTTTCTATTGCTGATATACACACATATACTATACATATATGGGCATCATATACATATACATCATATACTATATACACATACATATATGTATGCACGCATATACATTATATACACAATATGTATATACATCATATACCTATATACATATATACATACAAACATGTACATCATATACATATATATGCACACACACATACCCAGATATATTCCACATGCCTGATGTAGAAAACTCCGACAGGAGCTGAGCAGGAAGCTTTCTCCCCACTGAGAAGCTTCACTGTGCTGGAGGATGCTGTGCAGGCTGCTTGAGAGAAAAGCCTCAACAGTCTTGTCCAGCTGTGGACCTCACAAACAACAAGTCCAATGGGCAGTTAACATATGCCTGCTTGCACACTAGTAGCAAGACTGTTATGGTGGTAACCAGCTGCTTTCTAATTGGATAAACCCACTCCATGGGAGAAAATGCATGTCTGGTACCCTATGCTAGCCCAATCCCGGTGAAGGAGGTTGTGGGTTCTAAAAGGGAACAGGATACTGTGGTTTTGCTAAATGAACACAGCACCAAACTGACTGCTAGATATTTATGTTTTTGTTCCGTAGAAAAATGCTACTCCGAGCCCTAATCGTAGAAATCTCTCTTTCTGCAAATGGCATTGAATACAGACTCTTGGCTACCCAAGATGCTGGGGGAAATGGGAAGATGAGTGTTCAGCCCTCAGTAAAGCTCCGTCTCCATTACAGGTCTTAGGGAACACTGAGGAAGAGGGGATAAAGAGAATGCAAGATCAGAATCCAAGGGTGAGGACTGCGAAATGCCGTATGCCGTCTCCCGTCTCCCGGGCAAGACAGGTCCATTGGAGCCATGAACTCTCGCAGCTGAGGATGCCCGCACTGGGTCTGCACCACAGTCCATCAAAGTCAGGCATGAATGAAAGTGGGCTTAAAGGGCTGTCCCCTCACTGCTTAACTATGTTACGGATAGATTCAGGAAGAAGGGGAGTCATTGCCTTCGGGCGTGTGTACCCGCTGGTGACCCCACCACGCTCCAATCCACTGCTCACACAGGTGGCCTGGGTTAAACTAAATGGGTCACCAAACCAAACCAAACGCCAGGAATCTGGGAAAGGAACCAGTCGTGAGTAGGACTGGTAAAGATGCAGAGATTAGAAAGGGTATGGTCAGGGATGTCCTAAGAGTCTCACTCAAGCTGAACCACAAACTCGGGCCACATTCTCCTCTATAAAATGGGGAAATAGGCTCCACCTGATTCTCCTGTGGTGGAGGCAGGTCAAGAGCGATGACAGGCCTCAGAAAGCATGAAGTAGTATTTAGAAGCGGGGGAGACTAGAAGAAGGACCGTACCACACTGAACAAAGCCAACCGGCTGCTGTAACAAAGAAATGTTAGCAACAGGAAGTGGGGGGTAGCTGGAATTCCGCTTCCGGCTCTGGGTCCAGACCAGAGGCTCCTCCCTGGCTTGTGGGGAGACTGAGCTTTGCTGAAAGGCATCCTGCAGTCCCTTTTCCTGTCAGATGGACTCTGCTTTGTGTGTGCACTTTTCTGTAGCCAATTTTAATATGCCGTGACTAGCTTAATGGTTGTTCACTCCTAAACCTTCCCCAGCTAGCAAGCACTCCCCTCCGGTACTCCTGAGTTAAGAGCGTTTAAATTCTAGATTTCATCTCTGCTACCCCAGGTCCAATCTGGGAAGTAGCCTGTAGCCACTTCACCTGATTCTCACAGGTTGGTGGGCCTTTAGGTCTGGTCTTTCTTCTCCCCATCACGGTGATTCGCCTCCTTCCTCTTTCCCAGTTCCTAGCCTGCACAAATCTAAAGGTTCCGCCTCGGTCTACCTGCCCAACCATTGGCTGTCGGCATCTTTATTTCCCAATCAAAACCAATTGGGGACAGGGACTTGCAGCGTCCTACAACCAAACCTGGGAATGGGAATACCCATGTAGTTTGGGAATCCATTAAATCAAGTCCCCAACACTTTTCTTCCCCTCTCCTAGCTTGTTTTGCCTTTGGCATCTCTGTAACTTTGCTTCTCAATAGACTATTTGCAGCCTGGTAGCTAATAGTCATTAAACCTTTAACAGCTCTCCTATCCCCTCCCCCAACCCGGTGACAGGAAGTTTGCAGTCTCTCTCCCCTAAATTCACAGTTGAAACCTAATCACCGATGTGACTACATTTAGACATGAGCCCTTAGGGAATGATTAGGTCATGAGAATAGACTCCTCGTGAATGGGGGTCAGTGTCCTTATACAGACCCCAAGAGCTGTCTGTCTTTCACCATTCAAGAAAAGGTTGCTATCTCCGATAGGAAGCCAATCCTCAGCAGACCTTTACCCGCTGATGGCTTGATTTTAGACTTCCTAGTCTCCAGAGCTATAAGAAATAACTTGCTAAATCAATCAAACAAACAAAACCTAAAGAAATGACCCAGAATGATATTCTGCTGTATTAGAAGACAGGAAGCTGGCATAACCATCACCAGAGAGGCTCTGCCCAGCAACTGTTGGAAACAGACGCAGAGACCCACAGCCCAACGTTAGCCTAACTCAGTGAATCCTGCCGAGGAAAGGGAGGAAGGATGGTAGGAGCCAGAGGGGTCAAGGATACCACGAGGAAACTCACAGAATCCACAGACTCTCAGTGGGGCACAGAGACTGAACTGACAGTAAGGGAGCCTGCATGGGTCTAATCTAATGTTATAGTTGTATAACTTGGTGTTTTTTATGGGACTCCTAATAGAGGAAACAGGGACTGTTTTGAGGTTTTTGACTGCTTTTGAGACCCCTGTCTTCCTACTGGGTGGCCTTGACCAGCCTCAGTGTGAGGAGAGGTGCCTAGTTTTTATTGCAACCTGATACTCATGTTTGTCTGATAGGGAAGCAGGGAAGAGGGGTGACTGGGAGGAGAGGAGGGAGGGGAAACTGCAGTCAGGATGTAATATATGAGAGAGTAAATTAGTATTAAAAAAAGGAAGAAAAAGGGAATGAAATAACTCATTCAAAGAAAGAAAGGGAAGAAAACTGTCTGCTGTTTAAGATGCACAGTATATTTTAGTAGTCCAAACTAAGGACCGTTTTCTCAGACTATATGTCCTAACTTAGTTACTTTCTTTTTTTTTTTTTTTTTTTTTTTTTTTCTTCGGAGCTGGGGACCGAACCCAGGGCCTTGCGCTTCCTAGGTAAGCGCTCTACCACTGAGCTAAATCCCCAGCCCCACTTAGTTACTTTCTAAGCAGGTCTAAGTTACTCTCTAAGAGAGAGATGCCATTTTATCAGTTTACAAAGTGGGAAATGGAGACACAGGGAAACTAAGTAACTCATGTGTGGCCTGTACCTAGTGGGCCTAGGACTCAAATCCCGATGGGCTGGCCACAGCTGTTGATGTTTTCAGCTACTGGAGTAATGAATGAGGTCAGGACAGCAATGCTGCCCCTGTACAGCAAACTCTCTATGCAGATGATTTCCTGAGTGCCTGTGTGTGCCGGCTAACATTAACCCCGGACTCTCTGAGGGTTCACCAGCCTAACAGATCCAGCAGTGGATCAGGCAGCTTGATTTCCACAGGCAGCCCTATCTGCTCTGAGGCCAAACTGTCTTGTAAGGGGCACAAACTGATAAAGGGCTCCCAGAAACCGGTGCTGAAGTTGGAGGTTGCCATTCATGCAGACTGTATTCGGAATCAGTTTCTTTCCCATCTCTGTCAGCAAGGGAGGATAACAGAGCACTTCAGTGTCCAGGGGCAAGCATCCCTGAGCTTCAGGGACTCTGGCCCTTACTGCAGAGAAAGCTTTCGAGCAGAGACGGCCCTAGTCATGGACGTGTGTGCTGCTCTGACAGTTTCTGGGATCCATTCTCCTGGGTCCTAGACTCTAGGATTTTGGGACAGCACATGCTCTGAAGGTGACCTTTCCTTGGACAGAATGTGATGTAACCCCACAAACTCTTGCTACAAACGGTTTACAGATTTTCCAGGGTGACTGTTTCCTGTGTTCTAAAGGCAGGTAGCGAGAACGTTTGGTCTGGGAATTGTGGACAGCTTTTACAGAGAAGCTTCTGAGACGGCCACAGGTAACAGAAGCAGTCCAAGCAGGGTCATGATGAGAAGAAAAATGTGACTCATACATCTGATTTCTCTCTGGATAAGGTTTTAGCTGAGGAGGGACATAGCGACATGACTGCTGCTAAAGACCTCTTTTCCTTTCTCCTCTGCTTCATTTTAAGGCTAACTCATCCCAGGGAATCAGAACTAGAAGTCTCGGAGTGTATACATTCTTCACCCCTAACAGAAGTAAGAGCATCTACGCTAAGCCACTAAATAAAAAGTACTTGGGCAGCCATGGAAGTGGTGGTGCAGACCTTCAAGCCCAGCTCTCAGAAGGCAGGTGCAAGTGATCTGTTCTACAGAGTGAGTTCCAGGACAGCCAGGGATACATAGAAAATCCCTGTCTCAAATAAAAAACAAAATCAAAAGGAAGGAAGAGCGAAGAAAGGAAGAAAGAAAGAAAGAAAGAAAGAAAGAAAGAAGGAAGGAAGGAAAGAAAGAAGGAAAGAAGGAAAGAAAGAAAGAAAGAAAGAAAGAAAGAAAGAAAGAAAGAAAGGAAGAAAAGGAAGAAAGGCAGAAAGAAGGAAGGAAGGAAGAGGGAGGGAGGGAGAGGAGGTAGGCAGGAAGGACAGAAGGGAGGGAGGAAGAAGAAAGTCAGCTTACCCTTCGGGCTGGATAGATGGATTAGTAGTTAAGAGAAAGACTGGACTCGCAGATACACAAGATCCCCAGCATCTACGTTAGGTAGCTCACAGCTGCCCGTAACTCTGGCTCCAATGCCTCTGGCCTTCAAGGGCTCCAGCACTCATGTGTAATACCCCATGCACAGACATAATTAAAAATAAAATAACAGTTTTTAAAGAAAGCCTGGGGCCTCTGATTTGAACATATAGGATCAGGTGCCCCGTCCTGAACCAAGCACCATGGCTGTGGGTCATGAGATGGAAACATAGGTTTCAATCAGTCCAAGCCTCCCCCAGGATCTGCAGACTTCGTCCACTATGGTGCTTTTCCCGTCTGACTTCTAACAAGGAATTTTCTGAAGTCGTTTAAAATACCAAGCGCGATTCAATGAGACAATAAAGGAAAAGGCAGCCATATTCTCTCAATCACTCATCAAAACTCTGAGGTGATTCTCGATGCCTCCATTGTCTAAGTGCAAAGCAGCCATAATAGCTCCCACGGTTCCTGACGATGCTACAGCTAGCATGTCTTTAAACGTAGGGTATGAGAGAAAGAGAGAAGCCAAGAATGACCACATTTTTTTTATGTATCTCATGTCTGCTCCTGCAGTCAGGCCCGCTCTCCTTACGACAGCCTCCATGGTCATACTCCTGAGGTCCTGAGCTGTGCAAGAGCCAGGAACAGTAGCACACATCTGTAACTCCACACCCGGGGGCTGGAGACAGACGGCTCTCCAGAGTTCAATGCCGGCCAACCTATCGGAACCAGTGAGCCCCAGGTTCAACAAGAGACTGTCTCCAAAAAGCAAGGTAGAAAGTGACCGATTAGGATACCCTTTGTGTACGTCTAGCCTCCACACGCACAAGCATACTCACCAGAATCCACCTGTGCACATACCCGCACAAACACATGCAGAGACATGCACAAAATAACCTGCAGAAATGAAAAAAGAATTCCACAACTTATTTATTTGCCTACGAGAGTGGGCGCACACACCTTACAACATGTGTGCTAAGGTCAGAGGACAACTTTTTTCCTTTTTTAAAATGACTTATTTATTTTATATGCGGAGGATCTGATCCCATCACAGATGGTTGTGAACCACCAGGAGGCTGCTGGGATTTGAACTCAGGACCTCTGGAAGAGCAGTCAGTGCTCCTAACTGCTGAGCCACCTCTCAGTCTCCAAAATGTATACTTAAATATATAAACTTTCAGGTCTAGGGTTGTAGCTCAGTGGAAGAGCACATACTTACCACATGCAAGGACCTGGGTTCTGTCCTCAGCACCAAGAAAACAAAACAACAAATGAATGAAAACCAGTCACAATGACACTAGCCAACAAGCTTCTCCATGGGGTGCAGAAACAGCCCCCAACGAGAGGCACCTCTCTGCTGAAAACTTTCCCCATCTGGGCTGCCTTCCTGTTCCTGACCAGCACATAGAACATTGTGCAGGTCCTACAATCTGTCTGCTGCAGCCTCACTGACTTCCGGGCTATTTGAGATTATGATGGGTGTGGCATTACTTGGCATCGTTGCAATCCCTCCCCTCCCATGAGTCTTCAGTGGTTTTTCTCCGGTGATCCTTTCTCACCAAGGCTGTGAGATCACTTAATCACTTCCTTTAAAAGAGCAATAGACCTCCCCCTATCTCTGCTAAACCCTCATCCATCCCAACCTCCTCATAAACATGTATGACTAGCGTATGTTTTATATGCATGCGTGTATATATGTATATGTGTTATGTGTATGTGAATGGTTTGATTTAATCGAGAATCTGTATGTACTGACACTGACTGGCCACTTCCCCAATTGGGCCTCAGGTGGCAGGGGACGGTGAGGAGTGCCCAGCCTTTGAGGTAGCCAAGGCATTTTAAAATTAACTGGCCTGTGTGTGCGCGTGTGTGTGTGTGTGTGTGTGTGTATGTGTGTGTGTGTTTGTGTGTGTTTGTGTGTGTATGTATTTGTGTGTGTGTTTGTGTGTGTATGTATTTGTGTGTTTGTGTATGTATTTGTGTGTGTGTTTGTGTGTGTGCTTGTGTGTGTCTGTGTGTGTGCTTCTGTGTGTGTGCTTGTGTGTTTGTGTGTGTTTGTGTTTGTGTATTTTTGTGTGTGTGTTTGTATGTTTGTGTGTGTGCTTGTGTGTGTGTCTGTGTGTGTGTCTATGTATGTGTATGTGTATGTGTGCTTGTGTGTGTGTCTGTGTGTGTGTCTATGTGTGTGTATGTGTATGTGTGCTTGTGTGTGTGTACGTGTGTGTGTGTCTATGTGCATGTGTGTGTGTGTGTGTGTGTGTGTGTGTACCAGCTTCTGCAGACAGCCTTCCCTACCTTGCCCCTGTGTATTTTTCTCTGGACCTCACTGGTGTTAGCCCTATTTTATTTATATCATCTTGTCTGTGACTGCTTCTGAGTTCACAAGTGCTTTCTGTGTGACCTGTACTATATCCCTAAATGGGCACCTGATGGCTATGCAGTGAATATTGGTCAAATGAAAGCAGTGGATGAGGGTGTATAGGTTGAGAGATTAAACAAATGACCTTACAGATTCTCCTTGACTTTCGATAGGGTATATCCTGGTAAACCTCTCACCAGTGATATTGGGTTTTTTTTGGGGGGGGGTATTCGATATTTTATGTATTTATATTTCAAATGTTATCCACTTTCCCGATTTCCCCCTCTCTCTCCCTGCTTCTATGAGGATGCTCCCCCTCCCACCCACCCACTCCCACCTCAACACCCTAGCATTCCCCTACACTAGGGTATAGAGCCTTCACAGGACCAAGGGCTTCTCCTCCTATTAATGCCAGACAATGCCATCCTCTGCTACATATGTGACTGGAGCCACGGGTCCCTCCATGTGTACTCTTTGGTTAGTGGTTTAGTCCCTGGGAGCTATGGGGGATCTGGTTAGTTGATATTGTTGTTCTTCCTATGGGGTTGCAAACCCCTTCAGCTCCTTCAGTCCTTTATCTAACTCCTCCATTGGGGTCCCCATGCTCAGTCCAATGGTTAGCTGCAAGCATCCTCATCTGTATCATTAAGGCTCTGGCAGAGCCTCTCAGGGGACACCCATATCAGGCTCCTGTCAGCAAGCACTTCTGGGCATCAGGAATAGTGACTGGGTTTGGTGGCTGCGTTTGGGATGGATCCCCAGGGGCCAGTCTCTGGATGGCCTTTCCTCCGGTCTCTCCTCCTCTTTGTCCCTGTATTTCCTTTAGACAGGAGCAATTCTGGGTTAAAATTTTGAGAAGGGTGGGTGACCCCATCTCCCAGCTGGGGACCTTGCCTAACCTCTGAATATGGTCTCTACAGGTTCTCCCTCCCCTTTGTTGGACATTTCAGCTAAATCCCCATTGGGTCCTGGGAGCCTTTTTCATTCCTGGCATCTGGGACTTTCTGTTGGCTACCACCAGTTCCCTATCCCCATTGCTACGCAGCTCTGTTCAAATTCCTGACCCTCTGTATGTCATACCCGTCTCCTCTCATACCTGATCCTGCCTCCCTCTTTCCCCCTTCCCTCCTCTCTTCCTCCTAGGTCCCTCCCAGCCTCTACCTCCTGTGAGTATTTTGTTCTCCCTTCTAAGAAGGACTGAAGCATCCTCATTTTGGTCTTCCTTCTTCTTGAGCTTCATATGATCTGTGAATTGTATCTTGGGTATTTCGAGCTTTTTGGCCAATATCAACTTATCAGTGAGTGCATACCATGTGTGTTCTTTTGTGACTGGGTTACCTCACTCAGATATTTTCTAGTTCCATCCATTTGCCTAAGAATTTCATGAAGTCATTGTTTTTGATAGCTGAGTAGTTCTCCATTGTGTAGATGTACTACATTTTCTGTATCCATTCCTCTGTTGAAGGGCATCTGGGTTCTTTCCAGCTTCTGGCTATTATAAATAAGGCTGCTATGTACATAGTGGAGCATGTGTCCTTGTTATATGTTGGAACATCTTTTGGGTATATGACCAGGAGTGGTATAGCTGGGTCCTCAGGTAGTACTATGTCCAATTTTCTGAGGAATCGACAGACTGATTTCCACAGGGGTTGTACAGTTTGCAATCCCACTAACAGAGGAGTGTTTCTCTTTCTCCACATCCTCGCTGCTGTCACCTGAGTTTCTGATCTTAGCCATTCTGACTGGTGTGAGGCAGAATCTCAGAATTGTTTTGATTTGCATTTCCCTGATGACTAAGGATGTCGAACATTTCTTTAGGTGCTTTTCGGTCATTCGATATTCCTCAGTTGAGAATTCTTTGGTTAGCTCTGAACCCCATTTTTAATTAGGGTATTTGGCTCTCTGAAGTCTAACTTCTTGAGTTTTTTGTATATATTGGATAATAGCTCTCTATCAGATATAGGATTGGTAAAGATCTTTTCCCAATCTGTTGGTTGCTGTTTTGTCCTATTGACAGTGTCCTTTGCCTTATAGAAGCTTTGCAATTTTATGAGGTCCCATTTGTCAATTCTTGATTTTAGAGCATAAGCCATTGGTGTTCTGTTCAGGAAATTTTTCCTTGTGCCTATATGTTTGAGGTTCTTCCTCCCTTTCTCTTCTATTAGTTTGAGTGTATCTGGTTTTATGTGGAGGTCTTTGATCCATTTGGACTTGAGCTTTGTACAAGGAGATAAGAATGGATCAATTCACATTCTTCTACATGCTGACCTCCAGTTGAACCAGCACCATTTGTTGACAATGCTGTCTTTTTTCCACTGGATGGTTTTAGCTCCTTTGTCAAAGATCAAGTGACCATAGGTGTGTGGGTTCATTTCTGGGTCTTCAGTTCTATTCCATTGATCTACCTGCCTGTGTCTGTACCAGTACCATGCAGTCTTTATTATGATTGCTCTGTAATACAGCTTGAGGGCAGGGATCGTGATTTCCCCCCACAAGTTCTTTTATTGTTGAGAATAGTTTTCACTATCCTGGGCAGCAATAATATTGTGAGTCAAATCTTCACTTCATCCACATAACCTGCTAAGCCTCACAGCTTGGCCTCAGGAGCCTATATTGAGCATGCTCAGAAGACAAAGCCCATTTTATAATGAAGTGTTGAGCATCCCCTGTAACTTACTGAGTGCTGAACTGAAAATGAAAAATGTCATGGTGGTAAGGGTACTGTAAAATCAAAACACTTGTAAATCAAAGCCACTGGAATATGTCAGGGATCATGTGAGTTTCAAACTTGCCTGGAACACCCTTCTGACAAAGCATGTCTACCTTCTGGTAGACAAGGCTGTTTTCCTCTGGACATGGTCCCCCACCTCCGCCTCTGCTTCTAGACTTCACATCTGGATTCTAGTTTTAGTCTCCAGGTATGATAATATTGTGATGGCTTCCTGGAAGCATCAATCTTTGTCCCCCTGCCTGCTCTCTACCACAGCCCCTTGACCTCTACCCTCCAAATCCATATCTTCATTCCCAAAGAGACTTCCCCTGATAGGCTTGTCAATCCTCCCGGCACAGCACCTGTGCCCAGGCTTTTCAAGTTTCACACTTCACAATGACATGTAATTCTTACAACCTCCAGCATATCTTCAGGGCATAAAATCTGTGTGTTCAGTCAGTTTAGATTGCTTAAGAGTTGAGAGTTAGTTACTCATCTCCAGTACCTTGTAATCAATAATCAATGAGCTGCTTTTCTCTGAATCTCTCCTGGCACATAGTGAATGGTCAGTCTTTGGGACTGTTACTACCAACTCTCACGTCTACACAAGGAAGACGGAAGTGAGCTTTGTGCAGATGAAAGTTGCAACATGTGAAGTCGGGCGGGTGGGTTTGGGGAGCATCTGGTAGGTCTAGGTCCTTATTTCTCACGACCTCACTGTGCCTCTTCCCATCTGTAGAAGGTGCCCCATGTTCTCTGGCTACACCCAAGTTCTGTAGCTATGGACATGCTCTTGGACAAGCGGGTTGAGCTTCCCACCCCAAGTACCTGTGTGTGGCTCCTTCCTGTGCCCATCACAAGAGCTTGTTAGACCATGTTAGACCATGGCCTGCAATGGCAAAGAAGATGCTTAATGCTCTTCATGCTAAACTTGAACCAATCTGGAGTGGAGCTGCTGGGTAACATTCCAGGCCCACTGGCTCTTCCAGGGGCAATTCTCCCTGAGGTATGTTCTCCCTGATCTTCCAGAAAGTCTCTCCTGGGCTTTAGTCTACTGGTGAAAACTATATCCTGAGCCTGCTCTTCATTCATTTCCTAACTTACTTGTCCCATCTTCCTGCTTCTGCTTTCTGGAATTGCTCTCCCAAGTGCTCAGATTCTAGTTTGGGAAGGACCCACCATCATTCCACACCCCCGATGAAACAGCTATCCCATTAGTTGGTTCGATAAAGCCCCACATGCATTCCATCCCAGGACACCTTTCCCATGGTCCGTCATCATCACTTTCCAGGCAACGGATGTGTCAGTGCAAGAGATCCCAGAGGGAAGAATCCTTGGCTTATCTGCAGGAATAAATGGTGATGCTTGGAGTTGTTCTGGGCTTTTCTCTATCTTCTCAGAAAATTTCATCAAGGAAATATTACAATGATGTCGAATGTAATAGATTTATTTGACCTATTGAAGGGTAAGACCCCTTATGAAGACTCTCATGTTGTGACTGTGTAACTCCGTGTTCTAGTTCTGGATAAATTCATCCAGGAAGCTGTCCTGAGTTTGCCAAGCCCGTTCTGTCTTCTCACTGAGCTCATAACTAGGTTACGAACTCTGGCCTCCTGGCATTTAAGGAATCAAAATGGAATGTCGACAGAATGGATGTATGCCACCTGGATTTTACAAAATGGAACCATAAAGATTGCTGAAAATGGGGTGGGAGTGGGGGGTACCCTCTAGAATGTATCAGAGACGTGGGAGGTGAGACTCTCAGGACTCAAAGGGAGGGACCTTAGATGAAATGCCCTACAGTGGGGAGAGGGAACTTGTTGAGCCACCTTCAATAAAAAGGCAGGACATCAAGTGGAGGGATGGGGTTGCCCTCCCACAGTCAAAAACTCTGACCCAGAATTGTTCCTGTCTGAAAGACCTTCAGGGACAAAAATGGAGAAAAGACTGAGGGAAAGGAGATTCAGTGACAGGCTTAACTTGGGATCCATTTCAAGAGGAGACTCCAAGGTCTGACACTATTACTGATGCTATGGTGTGCTTACAGACAGGAGCCTAGCATGGCTGTCCTCTGAGAGGCCCAACAAGCAGCTGACTGAGACAGACACAGATACTTACACCCAACCAATGGACTACAGTCAGGGATTCCTGTGGTTAAATTAGGGAAAAGCTAGAAGAAGCTGAGGAGGAAGGCAACCCCCATAGAAAACCCAGCAATCTCAACTGACCTAGAGCCCTGAGATCTCTCAGACCCTGAGCCACCAACCAGGCAGCATAGCTGGTAAGAGGTCCCTGACACATATACGGCAGAGGACTGCCTGGTCTGGCCTCAGTGAGAGAAGAAGCGCCTAACACTTGAGAGACTTGAGGCCCCAGAGAGTGAGGAGACCTGGCAGAGGATGGGGAAGAACATCCTCTTGGAGACAGAGGGAAGAGGAATGAATGTGAAACTTTGGGAGGGCAGACCGGAGCGGGTAAGGACTGGACTATAAAAAATAAAAATAAGAGTATTAGAAAAAAGAGCGCTGAAAATGCTCACAATCCTTTAAGGCAAAGGAAGAATTCCTGTAGAGGTGACTCAGGTGATCAGAGCTGTCTTTGATTTCAAAAGGTGGGGAGTAGGGGCTGTCACATCAGTTTGAATGAGCCAGGTGGCAGAGTCTTGGGGGTGTGACATCTGCAGAGTTGTGGAGAAAGGATACTCAAGGGTCTGGAAGCCAAGATCTCTGCCTCACTGGATTTCAAACCTCTGGTTGATGGAAGCTAAAATGTAAAACAGAAAGTCAAAGAGAATTGATTCCGGACCTTAACATCTCATGGAAGTTGCCTTGCTAGCATTTGAGCTTCTCGAATCCATCACACCATCCTCTATCTTACTTGTCCCTCCTAGAATGGAGCCACCCGTCTTATCTCTGCCCTTCAAGTATTAGAAGCACACAGCCTATTTGGTTTCATAGATTCACAACTGGAAAGACACTTTGAACTTCAGACATTAGTGTTGATGGGATGGGTTAAAGTTCTCCTGGTTGTACAGACACAATGAGTGTATTTTGCATATGTAAACAGCATGAATTGGGTGTGTCACAGCAAATTCACGTTAAAGAACCAATCCCCAGTGGAATGAGTTTGCCATACAGAACCTATGAAAGGTCATTAGTACATGGACAGTCATTAGTTCACTTGTCCAATGAATGGGATTAGGGCCTTTACCAGAAGAGACATGAGAAAAATGGCCTCTGTCTTCACTAGGTGAAGCCATAGCAAACCAAGGAGAGGATGCTCACCAAGAATAGAATCCATAGGTACCTTGACGTGAACAGCCCAGCCTCAGAATTGTCAGACACAAAATGCCTGCTGTTTAAGCCGCCTAGCTTATGTTGTTAATTATAGCAGTCTGGGTATAACAGATGTTCACGGCCAATTAATTAGTTAATTAATTAATAATGATACACAGTAGTATCTGACTTTTGGATGTTTCTGATTAAATCTATATTTGCATGCCGGTATGTATTTTTATGCCCACATTTAGGAAGATTTCTCCTCAAATGTTAACTGGTTACTTACTTCTGGATATAAAGGGGTGAGTTTGTAGTCAAAGCGCTTCCTGGGTAAAGGCCCAAAGTTGGCAGCTGTAATAGGCCAGGCTGTAGTCATCCAAACCACTATGTCAATTAAAAAGCAAGCTGCATCAAGAATCAGGGAAAGGCCAGTGCCAGGGCAAAACAATC